>NW_011371362.1:615825-706031 GCF_000150735.1 Paracoccidioides brasiliensis
TGGAGAAAAGTTATACTGGGGAAGATGTTAAGGTGATCGATCTTCGGTTTTTTCCATTTAGGCGAGGTGTTTTTATCATTTTGATGTGATGCACTCACATGAGATATGAGTTGCACAGCAGCATGATTAGTTAGTAATCATGATAAGTTCAACAATGTAAAATGAAATACATGTATAATTAAATAAAAGAAATCTAATAACTAACTAATTATGCTGCTGCACAACTTACACCTCATATGAGTGCATCACATCAAAATGATAAAAACACTGAAATGATAAAAATCTTACAATTTCATCATCTTTATCATCTTCATCAATTAATAACTCATTATAATGTCAAATAAGAATAAAAATATTGAAGACTATATTCAAAAAGCTATTACTTACTATCAAAAAAACTTAAATTTTAAAATACTGTCTTTGTCATAAAAATTTAAGATTTTTTATCAATATCTCTGAGTGTATATTAATGAAAGAAATCTGAATACTGCAAAGATTTCAGTTAATAAAAGATTAAATGAGAGTCAAAAGAATGCAATTAAACAATAAATCAAGCTGTTTAATGAAAAGAATTATTCTCTCACAGTCAAACATATTGAAAATTTGCAAATTCAATACTCAGATATCAGCACATAGATTCTACTATCTCTTCTTCAAAAGTTAGCAAGATGTGAACTTATAGATTTATTGAACATCTATCTAAGTATAAGAGAGTAAAACAGAAGTCAATGTATTCAAAGAGAGTGATAGTTGAAAATATTGAATACATCAATACATGATTTAAATGTCTTCAGATTCTATTTGAATAGTATCAATTTCACATCTATGATATATATAACTTTGATGAGATTGAATTTCAAAAAGGATAAGAATATGGAGAATAAGTTATAACTGCTTTTAAAAAAGCTAATTTCATTATTTCATTATTCTTTTTAAGAGATTTAATTACAGTCATTGAATGTATATTTATAAATAATTATATCATTCTATCATTGATAATCTTGGCCTTCAAAACACATTTAAAAAATTGATATACATAGATAGATTTGCTTAGTAATTATAGAATTGCTATATCAAACACTAGATTTACAAATAATGAGATTAAATTTGAATAGCTTAAACATTTCAATACTGCTATAGAAAAGAAATAGAAAGAAAGTCATCAATTACTTTTAATAAATAATCATAAATCTCATATTACTGAGAAGTTTATATAATATATAAATCTTCATAAGATAATTTTATATAAATTTTCATCACATGCTACTCATTTGTTACAATTTCTGAATAGTCTATCATTTCAGTAATATAAGTATTATCATTGAAAAGCAGTCAACTATGCTGCACATTATGATTTGTTAAGTATGAAAAATGACAATTTCTACAAGACCTCTCAGCTATGCAAAAGCAGATCTTTAAATCTGATACAATAGCTGCAAAATGAGCTCAACATGATATATATTCATGAAATTTTGACTGAGTTTTTGACACTCTTAAGCAGTGAATCTCATCACCTTCTCTACTGCAGATTTATGAAGATGAGAATGATTTATATCATATATTTATCTCTTTCTCTTAGCTATTCTCATCAAAAATAATTCAAAAGCTGAAATGTCATATTAATATTGTGGAAAACACCATACAAAGTATTAGAGATACTCTTGATTTGAAATCACTCATCTTGATATGTTGTTTAAACAAGATATTCAAAGCAAGTCTAATTAACATAGAACTTAATAAGCAATAAATTACTGAATTAGAGAACTTTCTCAATGTCAGTAAACACTGCAGAGCTAAAACAATTCATCATTAAATTCAAGTAGAGGAAGTCCTCACTATTAAAGATGTCAATAGAAAAATCAAGCAGTATAAGAATAATGAAGCTGAAAAAGAACAGAATAAGAAGTGACAGAGACTTGAAGTTGATTCCATGAAAATTGATAATAACTCATTCACATCACTGACAGAAAAGAAATTAAATTGATTTAAAAATGACACATATACTGAGAATGATGTAGATAATCTTTTTATTATAGATTAGCTACTGGTTGTTGATATAGAGTGCAATAATGAGGGTGTGATTCAAGATTTTTATCATTTCAGTATTTTTATCATTTTGGTGTGGTGCACCCACATGAGGTGTGGGTTGCGCAGCGGCACGATTATATACAAATAAGAAAGAGTAATAATATAATAATAAATAAATTTCTTACAGATTTGAGTATAATACTTAAAAATCTGTCGTAATGTGAATTCTTAATCGAAAATTATTTCAGACTTTTTACTTAGAATAACAATGGTAGTGGATTATGTTGAAATATTTACTTGATGAGGGGGGTTGTTGGCGAAGTTCATGAGTGGTTTATCTTAACTTTAACCAGCTTGCAGAAATCGCGAAACCTTGGAATCACTGCAACAAAAGCGGTTAGATATGATCAACATCAACCATCAATAACAAGCAGCATATTAAAGATATGTTGTTGGTTGGATTTCTATATTTATCCTTCTCTAGATTCAAGTTGCTGGAATACTGTTTACCTCGCTATGAGCAGCTCCACAGCTATCTCGTTCCTTTTCCACTTTCACATACGTTCGGAGCATCCACAAAATCTTCACTTTTCATGTATTGAATTTACTTGTCTTTTCTCATTGCACGGGCGATTTCCAACTACCCTGTCATTATATGAATAGGAAGGGGAATGGAGCCGCAGTATTCTGCCGATTTGTCCCTTTCACTTCTGCGTTCGTGATATATATTTTTAGAAGAAAGATACGGAACCGAAGCGCTTGAAGTATAGAGCTATCAATCAGATTAGGGATACCTATCTACGAAAATAGCAATTCGAATCGCGTCAAACAAGACAATATTCACTAAGGTGCGATCTTCAAGAATCCAATAACGTAATGTCCACTCCCGCGTCGCGGTCTAAAGACAGCAATGAGGAGGCCATGCCTCAAAAAGCTACAACTGGACCGTCAGCTTTAGCGACTTCTGCAACCGCTGGTGCGGAAATAAACACTTCAAGTACTTCATTACAGGAATCACTAGCCCTGACCCGCTTTGTTACTGGGCTTTTACACTATCCGAAGGAGAATCTGGCGTATGTCACATCAACGATAAGCCGGAAAGTGTCAAAAATCCTGGGTAAGGAAATGTTTACGCCCGAAAAAGATATTGGAGATTTAGGGGGGAAAGTTATACTCGTCACTGGCGGTAAGTGTGGTGTTCTATATAGATCCCTTAATTATAAACGTTGGATCCATGCTGCTGCCCTTTGCTGTAACCAAAGCTAACCATGTCGTCAGGAAACTCTGGTCTTGGGAGAGAAACCATCCTCGAACTGGCCAAACACAATCCATCTCGCATCTACCTCGCATCTCGAAACGAAGCCAAGGCTCTCAGCGCAATAGCAGACATAAAATCCTCCTTCAACACCGAACAATCCTCAACCATTGACATCCGCTTCCTCCCCCTGGACCTCTCATCATTCCAATCCATCCGCGCTGCCGCCTCCACCTTCAAATCCGACAACCACCGTCTCGACACTCTAATCCTCAACGCTGGCGTAATGGGGTTACCCCCGTACACCACAGAGGATGGCTACGAGATCCATTTCGGCACAAACTTCCTCGGCCACTTCCTCCTTACAAAGCTCCTATTGCCCACCCTTCTCGAGACTGTGAAAATGCCCCTTTCCCCACAACAACAAACAGCAGACGTGCGTGTAATATCCATCTCATCCCTAGCCTGGCAGCTGGCTCCAGCATCCAATCCCCTTGAAAACATGACGTCCACACAAAAGCTCTTATCCGCAAACACTTGGACACGCTACGGAACTTCCAAGGCCGGCAACGTCGTTCTCGCAGCCCAACTAGCCCGTCTCTATCCGGATATCACAGCTGTATCCGTGCACCCCGGTGTGATCGATACAAATCTCTACTCATCATCCAAAACCCGCAATCCAATTGTAAGGTATGGGATGGCGGCATTGGGTCCGTTTTTGACAGGGGAGAAAGATGGGGCGCTTAATCACTTATGGGCCGCTGGGGTTGAGAAGGGGGTGTTGAAAAACGGAGCGTATTATGAGCCTGTCGGGGTTCAGGCCAGGAATTGGTTTGCGAATGATAAAGCGCTTGGGGAGGAGTTGTGGAAGTGGGCGGAGGAGGAGGTTAAAGGGTGGGCTTGAGGGGGGTTCGATACAATTATGTGTACACCGTGTTTTATATCTTCGACTCGGTTATACTTCCTTCGTTGCTTGTAGAAAGCATGTGTATGATTATTATGCTGGTGGAGAATAGATGCTTGATTTGTCTGTATTCTATTTCTTTTACTAATTCCTGTTTCATAGCTTTTGAACATGAACAGGTAAAGTCAACGCTGCTTGAATATGTATTGCTTCCTCCTCCCTTATACTATTTCTTCTTGTTCCTCTTTATCATTTACTTTTCCTACCCCACCACCCCCGAGTCTTATTTGTTCCTCACTCACATTGCAAGAAGTTATATCAAGTGAGAATCATAATCTCTGTACGCAAGGGTAAAATGCCAGTGGAAATTCCCATAATGTTTTTGCTTTAATAGAATTCCATTAGCACCCACATCCAGCTCTGCAGTGTAAAATGATGGTCTACTGCTACCTATTTTGCACAGGATTATGTCGCTACGTAACATTGATGAGGGACTCCCATTGGATAATTGATATTGAAAATCTACCCGAGAGGGTGCAGAAAATTGATCTGGTACATTAGACAATGTCCTGAAATGGATTGCAAAATGGATTTCGATCCAACTAAAGCTTGATTCTGCAATACTCTAGTTACATTGATGATGATGTTCATGAATGTCGTCGATAGAACTAAATCGTCGTTGATCTTTGATATGAATTTCTTGGCAGTTAACTACACTCACGAGATTGAAAATTAACTCGCACGTGATATAAACATCAAACTTCCCTCTCGAATCAACAACTGAAATCAACTAGATGAGTTGATGCTTTGGAAACAGTAAATATCGCTTTCATTCTACTCGACTACACAGCTCGTTGATCGCCGTCACCCTTACGTCTCTTCATCCTTTCTTTCATATTTGTGCCCCCTTTGCCATGGAGTATCATGCAGTCCCGCTCGAAGAACGTGCCAGAGACGAAAAAGGGAATGTCCTCCCGTGGGGATATGTTTACAAAGAGTATGTTGTTTACTGCCTGCTCTGCACGCTCGTGTCACTCCCGATGCTATGTTTTCTCGAGTTTACTTGAGCTACATGGATGACTATCTTAACGTTTTGCGTCATCATCTTTGTTTATTTCTCAAATATCCACAACCTTTCACCCCAAACTATACACCAAAGCTAACCTGCCTTCTCTTGCCAGCGAGGCAAGGAATCCACGGCGTCCCCCTGAAGAGAGTGGGCCTTTTGGAAAAAGACGCAATGCCCGTTATAATTCAACTCGATCTGGAACTAGAACGGGAACACCCGCCAGAAAGGAAAACCCGAATGTAGCGGAGTTCGGCAAACTGTTTGCACAGCAACAGGAACAGGAGCAAAACCTATCGAAACACCTACCAGCCTCAACTTCCAACTCTACAGATTCACCCCGAAAATCTATTGAGAAGGTTGCAACTGAATGTATTCTCTATGGGTACAAGAACAAAGAAAGCGAGTGGAAAGTCATTGACAAATTTGAACGGATATCTCAAGGCATGATATGCGAGGACTACCCAAGAACCGACCCTGAGTTGGCACCAAAGTACCCACGACTTCTAAGCGGCGGTGACGTTGTTATTCATCCGAATCTGTCATCTGATGCCAACAAGAAAGCAAAGAGATATGCTGGAGGATTTCATTGGATAAAAGTCACCTTTGACTCCGCTGCCGCTGCTGACCGTGCCTGCTTCTTCTCCCCACAAGAAATCGATGGGTTCATGATCTTCTGTGAACCATACCATGGGCATGGGCCGCAGCATGATGCTCCAATTCCTAAAGACTCCACCGAACTTGTTGGACCGCAGCTAAAATCACATACCTTGAATTCGTCTCAATCCAATATATTCTTTCAATCCGCTGATGTCGACCGAACCAACCTCCCTCGACCCTTTTCTTCCCCTACTATCCCGAACAATGGAATTGTAGATGACTCTGTTACTTCTCAGAGATCATCGACCACGACCAGCTCTGCCACAGCCATTGACCCAGCGGCAAGCAACACTCTACGTCAACGGCAAACTCAAACTCAATCCAAACCTAGATCTGAGCCAAAGCCAGAGTCCGAATTCATGACCCATATTCCTACTGTTCGTCGTGCTGTTTTGCGACCAATATCCGAAGCCCTCCCTCCTCAACCCACTGTGGTTGAACGTGTACTTCGATCTATTCCCATATTAAGTTGGTTTACGGGTGACATTGTTGGTGATGGGCCTGTTCTTCGCGAAGATGGATCATTCGATCACGACAAGTCAGGAGCCTATTGGCGCTTCTGGTATATGGTCGATAAGCTTCTTGGAACCGACTTGTGTGGTTTGAAGGAAGAATCTTGAGGCAAAATCGCGATTCCCGTCTTGACATTTCACCCAATAAGGTCGATTATTGCCAGTGCATTGTCATGGGATGTCCGCCGATAAGACCATCGTCAAGTTAGCCCTCACATCCTCTAATCTAATCAGCTATTATGTCTAGACTTACGAAAAACCAGAAATCACGTGAGAGGGCATCGATTGACTGCCTTTTCCTAAACTGTTCTAAAACAAGCATGTGAATTCTTCTTATCATCTGCTGCAACGGCTCAGCCACGCCCCTATTTACCGTCCAACGCTCAAGTACCCGAGAAATGGAACATTTGCACCTTGTGACAATTTTCATTGCGTATATTAACAATATGAGATACCACGCACCTAATAAAACGATGACTCTTCCATCATGTCCACCTTTCTTTCCTAATCTTGATATGATAGGCTATTCTCTCACTTTTTATGTTATCTTTTTTTCATTGACTTTGCCACCCGTGGAATCAGGAATTCTGCATTTCTATTTGTGATTTTCAAATCGTTTGTCTTTTTGTTCTGTTGGATCATAAAAGAGGCGTTCAATGTCCCATAGTTTTCCATTTCCCTCCTTATCTTTCTTTTCTCTCCCTCCCTTTTCATATCTCTAAATTTTACATTCAAAACCTGATTTTAGTACGTTTCCTACTTCGTTTACTGGGTGTGATAGGCCCACAAAATAGCGGATTTTCTTCTGTCTAACGCCCGTTTCCTTCGTGTTTTGTTTTATATACCTTACCAGTATTTTACCTTACGAAGAACCATCATTTTCCCTTAAGATTTCGTTCAATCTGTACTTTTAAGAATATATATCTCACCTTATCGACCGGCCAAATTGAGCATTAGTTAGCCAGAACCGTCTTAGCATATACGTATACATACCGGTCCATATTTGCTTTCTTCTATCATATCGACTGAAGCTACTATTCGAAATAGAATCCATGTTGAACTAAATTTCTGTCTTTGTTTTTTGTCTGCCTCTGCTCTCAGCCAACAACCCAGCCCCCGCGCATCCTCTCGGTCCGAAAGCGCGAAAATCAAGGAGAACTACCTGAGTATAATGCAAGCTACTAAAAGTAAATGTTGATTGAATCGATAGATATGCTTGAGATATGAAACAGACTAGAATTCACACCTTATACTGCGTGTGTATTTCACGTTGCATGTACCAAATGATATGTATGTACGTTAACCTGATAACACAGATAGTTTGCCGGTGGAAACTAGCGCAACAAAAGCATGCCATGACGAAAAGAGCAAATTGGTAATCAAACATAGACACGAGAAAAGCCTTCAGATCACCCTGCGGATTTTACATATTCTGCAATGTTTCTTCCTTTGTTTCATATTCAGCATGTTAAAAGTGCTCTTCCGATTCTTCTTTTCCTCTCTGCTTGCCGCTGCTGGTAAACATAGACATGGAAAAGGAATAAAATCACACATGGTAAGTGAGATGACAGTGAGAATGAAATTTTCTAGGCGGAGATAGTTTAGATGATTTTGGATTAGTTCTCCTTGATCATTCAACTTTGCTCTCGAAATTCTCTCCATCAACTAGATCTGGGATATCATCATCGTCTTCCTCCTCGACATTCTTGCCATCTCCGCCGCTTTCTCTCTTCTGCATGCTCTGGTAGCTCTCCGCCAGCTTGCGGAGGGACGCCAAAGAGTCAGGCCCCAGTTGGTTAAGGATTCCAGGTACGAGCTCTGTGAGCTCTTTATCCTCACCGTTGCCATAGATAGCGAAGGTGTTGCTTGGGACGGAGGCGTGGACTGTAATGCAAGATTAGAAGAAGGGGGGGAATACGTTAGTCGTGAAAATTCGAATATTATAACAAGCTCAGTAATGGGGGCCTGCAACAACGCACCTTTTGGAGCAGCGAAGTGGATGACATTTCCATCCTCCTTAAACATGTTAACCTCCTCAATGGCCTGGATGGGCTGCACATTCAGTTTCTTCAGCGACGTTTGGAGCTTCTTGTCATCGGTTCCGGATGACTTGTGGACCTTCTTCGTCTTGCGTCGCGGGGTACCCTTGCCTCTAAACACAAGGGACAAAAGATCATTAGCTGCCGCCACCAACACCAGAAAATATGTTCCCCCTCTTCATGATAAGAGTCATAGCAACCAAATCATCCATCCTCCTATCATCGGAAAGCAACGAAACAATCAAATGGCTTATCATTCAGAATACGTACCCTGCAAAAAACAACCCATTTAGTTAGAGATGGTCAGCCCATGTTTTTACCCTGGGAATAGCTAATGCAGAAAGAGTTCAGCGTGTCGAGCACATACCAATTCGCACACTCTGCTGGAGTCTAGCCAACTTTGCTTGATCCATGATGGGTAATTGACTGCAAGAAAATATAGGACACCAGCGCAAATGAAGGAGGCAGGCACGGAGGGCACGGAGGACAAATCTATTCAAACCGTCTTTGTCAGAAAAATGCAAGGCGCAACAATTCGGCGAAATTAATCAGGGTTCCGCACAACGATCGGTTAAAATGCACGACGGGGTATTTGTGGGGGAGAGGTTAAGGGCAAGCATGCAGGCCGCAACAGGGTCGTTTTCCCAATGATCTAATGGAGACAGCAAAGGTTCACGTACCAAATGGATTGGTTTGAGCAGAGGGCTTCGAGTGTTTTAGCTGAATGGCTGCTGGTTGATTCGTGCCGTCAAGGGTTTTTTTGCTTGTCGTTGCGGTCTCGCCTGACTTCAAGGATTAGTCAGCGTGGTATCGGGATTATAATTATCCGGCTGTAATTATGCGCTAGAGTGAAAAGTTGATCTTCGGAATAAATATCATCCCGATCCCGGAGTAGTTTATTTTAACCTCAACATTTGATGTTGTGTGAACATCCTCGCAGTGTATTCACAGTAAGTTAAAATGCTGACACCTTTCACCAACAAAATCCACTGATGCACATATTATAGGTGCATTAGTTGGATTGAAGTTATTGACTCATCAGCAAAATGGTCACTACCGTGGACTCAATAGGCCGGGTACTTTATTATTATAGTCAATTTGTTGTTACAACCCACAAGGACAACTCGTAAATGTCCCCTCTCAATTTATTTCAAGAGTGGCAATTGAATCAGTACTTATCCCCAGTTCCTGTCTGGATTGGTAGTGTGATAAAGATCAGAAATTTTAATCTGAACATCCTGACAATACCTGAATAGCCAAACCCATAGAACTACAATTAAAAAATTGCAAAAAATTGGTTGGTTTTCCAGGTAGAATTGTATGGCATGAAATAACAGATATAGAGACAGAAAGAGAAATTCCAAAAAGAAGATAGGAGAACAGGAGAAGAAGAAAATGCCGAAGAGGCTATGCTTTATATAACGGATAAGGTAAATATAATGAAGTGCAAGTTAGAATATGTGCGGTTGGCATATTTAGGTGGATTTGCAAACGAAATAAGACAAAAAGGGTAGTTATAAACGATCGACAAAAGAGGGCAGCAAAAAGCGACTAGTTCACCTGGGTATCTAGGTTCCAAAAAAATTGGGGCAAAAACAGAAATAATAAACACAGAAACGAGGAAGACAAGTGTATCAAAAACAAATCAAAAAAAAGGGCAAATGAACAATGAAAATTGGAGTCATGTATAGAACTCAAAATCCACTCCCAATAATTGAAAACGAAATTAGAATGGGAAATGAAGGAAGCGACCGTTGCAGGAAAGGGAATGGAGAAGAGCTGCCATTATAACATCCGCTCCGTAAGTTAAGCACTATATCTCCTGTCCGCATATATTATTGGTAGCTTGTGGCATAATATTCTGCAGAGACAGTCAAGTAGCCACCAAATAACAAAGAGTATCTCGCGCCTTATCTATACTTTGAAGGATTCCGTCCGTGACTTGCTGCTGGTGTTGAAGATGGCTCATATCTGATAGATATTAATCGTTGTCATCAGGTAGAAGGGCCTTCAGCTGGCTCAGTTTATCTTCGCAGTTGACGTCCATTCTCATGAGGATATCCACCGCAGCATCCTTACTAATAAGCAACTGCGATACGAGCCAGAAATTGTAGGCTCCTTTGAAGAAACCCACCCTCTCCCATTCACAATTGGGTAGCTCGGCACGAAGAGAGATCCATAGCGATCGCCAGTGTTCAAGAGCAAGCTTGATCCGAGTGACAGTCCCGCATTCAGGTTGATTTGAGTTCCGTTTTCCTAATAGCGGCATCAAAAGGTTCATGTGCATATGGATATAGGAGTAGATTTCTAGACACGTCAGCCTCTTCTTTCCTGAAATAGTGGTTCTGTTCGTATAACCTACGATGAATGAGAAGGAACATATCCATTATTCCCAAATGCAGAATGTTTGTCCCGCGGTGAACGAATAGCGGACGGACAGATCCTTGCTCCACAAAAAGGCTTTGGAAGGCCTGGTATACCGTCATCCCCCGGCTAAGCCGAAAGTCAGGCTCCAGAAACGGATTCCGTGCTGCAAAATAGGTTTCTTGACAGGGCAAGTCACATTGAAGTTCGATGTTCGTCAACCTCGAAGGATAATTTTGATAAAACGGCATTGCAGAGTCGATCATTGATATGACGATCATGGTTCTAGGTGACGTTAACTACACATATCCGATGACACCGTTGGAACTAACAGGGATCAAAAACACCAACCTTATCCGGCACTCTTTTTGAAGCCAAAGATATTCGCTCATTTGGTCCTCCAGGTCATGTCGGCATTTTGTCAGTAGCATTTGGCGTGCAATCTTCCGCAAGTCAGCTAATTTATTACACCTATTAGAGAATCAAAAGGATATCATGCTGAACCAACCTTGACCACCTCCCCCAACCGAATCTGCACCATTCGATTCCTTGCAGTTCTACTTCCTCCCCAATACTGAACCAAAAAAATCAGATATCCCGCTTGGAAATTTTGAAAGGTCCTCCAGTCTGTTTTTATATCCAGTTGGGCATGAGGCGCCTTGTATGATTGAGCAATTTCGAAATCTTGAGAAAATACTTCCGTGGAAAATATAAACGCCTCGACTAGATCTAGCAGCCTTTTCGCCGTGATCCTTTCGTTCGCGTTGTCAGAATATATTGCCCCCATAAGGACAACAGCAGCAAGCAAATACGGATTGGCCGTCTCCGAATCAAACGACGGCTGGTGCATCATTGGACAGTTTTTGTGCCAGTTCCGAAAGTAGAGGGAAACAAATTTGTGGATTCTTTGTGTAGTTAAGAGATATCGCAATTCCTGAGAAATAGCAATTGGTGTAACATCGTCCATTTCAAGAGTCCACCATTTCGACAGGATTGAATTTATCAAGTTCGTCGAATAGGGGCTCTCGTGTTCAAAATATTGCTCTGTCGACGGCGCTAGGGGAAGCGCTTGAATGGAATTTGCGGGAGTTTGGGCATGGGTAAATGTTGTTGGGGTTGGATCAGGCTGTAAGCGCGGACCAATATTGTATCCGCCATTGAAAAATTGAAGAAATCCGTCATTGTAAAATGCCACATCAACAGGCTGACTTTCGATGCCCGATACCGATACTGGATGATGGGTATGTGTGCTATTTTGCATGCCTAAGGGTGATTGGGTGTTAACGGTCTCGTTCATGTGGCCGACGTTATGATTTTGATTGTTGTCAGCCCAGGAGAGCACCGGAGCCCTATCATAGCGGGAAGGGAGGTGAAAGCCTTTTGTGAAGCTGTCTGTACCTCCATTGAGAAGGAACTTGACTGAGCCTCTCTCATAAGTCTGATCAAAATCATCGGATTTCGTCGAGGCTGCAAGTTGACAGTATAAAATTATTCACGGGGATTAGCGCATAAACAGTATGTCGGCTAGTATTTCAATGGTTAGAAGAGATGATTTACCGGTCCGAGTTTCACTGTCATCGCCTGATTTTGAACGGTGACGAGTACACGGAATATTTCTCTTCACACATGCACCACAAGGAGAACTCCCATCGCACCGTAACTTCATGGATGTGCACTGTAAACATAAATTACTAAACTAGGCATACTGAACGGGAGAATAAGGAACTTTCTGATTCACACGCGTGACGCCTCCTGCCTCTTTGGCTAGTCTCCGGTATGTGTCGATCTCCTCGCTGGGGGCAATCTTGATAATGATCGCGCAAGTTATCGCTTTAGACAAAAAAAATAATCAGAAACTACAGGCAGAGAAAGTTAGCCGGAGGGAGCCTTACCAACGAGCGAAAGCAGCAGTGCAGAATATACAAGAATAGGGCCTAAGTCCAGAATCTATGTTACACTTCAGCATACAAAACGCCTAGAGTCGCAACATCAAAGTTGCAATGGAAGAGGACTAGGCACATACGGCGGAGCTGATGACGTTTAAGGTGGTCAACGCGAGTAAACAAGCGGTCACAAATGGTGCATCTGAATTGTTTTTCTGAAGCCAGCTTCATGACTCTATTTGCGGACATTATTAGGCACGGTATTCAACACGGTATTCAACACGGTTGGAGTCATGTATATGTACTCTAGATACATGGAAGCACATATATCTCATGCCAGTTGGAGAAAAGAAGAAGTGAAGTCGAGTTAGGGCTCCGAGCGGTTGGGAAGAACTAACTCGCACTAGGATAAGACACGTGCCCAGAACGCCTCAGCCCTTTGAACAAGCTGAACTTCATCAAAATAAAATGAGGAGAGAAAATGATCACTGACACGTTATACCAGATATTCTGACCGCGCCTAACAGCCACAAAAACATCCACGGATGGAATTCGTGCGAGGAAAAATCACTAGCAACCACCGTGTGAGAGCATTGTGCTGTTCTTATTAGCGCCCCCGGCCTAGAGCTGCCATGAGTCCAGAATCCTGACTTCGGTAACTGCTGCAGGCAAGCTCAGACTGGGCTGTTACAAATTTTGTGGGGGATGCAAGGATTAAGGAAAAGTCTCTAGGATACAGGATCTAGTTGCCTACCTGCGCATCTCAGGATTCAATCGGCTTGGAAGTCAAAGAAATTGAGCAAGTCCATGTCATCTGCAGCATGGAAGTTCGGGGCAACCAACCAACCTTCTATGAAAAAGAGTGACGAATATATATTTCAACTTCCTCACAAGAGAGACCTGAATGATTAATGAAGAAAATGTTCATTTTATTGCTGTTACCAACCCATGTCTACGAGTCAAACCGCAATGTTCTTCGCCTTGAGAGTTCTTGCACGGAAAGGTTGTGGCTGTAAATCCTCCAAAACAGCTTTTCAACGCGCTTCGCTCCGAATTTCGAGTCCTGTTTATGAACTCAATTTCCAAGGACTTAGTTAGCTAGGGTACAGAAGCCCCGGCTGGATAGGTGCATAATGTATTGCACTCAACTACGGGAAACGCAATGCAAAAGAACTATCACTGCCTTCATACGATGTTTACCTGTCCGTTGTCGACCGCCCAAACCGCTACGTACGGAAACCGTCAACCCTTTTTCTCATTCCCCTAACCGGCTCGATCTGGATCCCTTGTCCGCGGAGTTACTGCGAAGCTTAAGCACGACAAATCGCCTGATGTGAAATCTTTCGCAAACATGCCCATGACTTTGCAACGTCTGTACCATGAGAAAGGATAATGCAGTCATATGCAAATAATTTAACCTCCCTCATTGATGGAAGTCATATCCTACTCCGCAACTTTGAAATGGTTCAAACTGAATAGCGGGTTTGACACTCTCTGCACTGAATGACCAACTGGCTTAGGGCATTTTGCTTTGACATATCAAGACATCCATGTCATTATCGGACTAGTGAGGGAGGAAAAAATGGTAAGTGCCCTTGAAATAAATTTTTTATCCTATTTGTGATTGGCTGCAGTTTAAATGATTCTATTTCAACTTGCGTTTGAGAGATAAACATGGAGGCCATTGGTTGGAATGTAGTTGGGGGAATATATTTCTTCATGGATATCTGTCATTCTCTTGAGTGTGGGAATACCTTTCGAGGCGTAACGCGAGATAGGAATCGGAAGGTGTCGCCTCTCCAGGGAATCTGAGGGAGTAAAATCGCGCTGTCATTCGCTAGTTGGCTAACTAACTGGTTAATTAGGACCCGAGTTCCTCTCTCCACAAACTGAGAACCCTTGCCAGCCACCTCTCTGGACTAAACATCATTCTTGGAACAAAAATAGCTCTACTACCTCAAAACCTGAACAAATTTCAGTATTGAGCCTGGCAAACGTGAACTACGTACAGTTGAAAAAAAGTTCGATTTTCTGCCACGTCTTCCTCAATCATTCTTCCTCGGTGATTTTTCGCCCCAAGCCCTTTGTTATATTGGTGTAAAACAACCTCAGCATGCTAGTTCAGCATTTCAATCGTGATCCACAGGCTGCGGTGAATTGGCGATCAAAATTTCGGTTAACTCATGGCGAGACTCCGCTAAACTGACTAGCGAGGTTCCATCCGGCTTCTCGATATCAGTTCTTGCACCATTCTCAACCAGCACCCGAAGTACTTTCAGTTCGGCACCATACAAAGCTCCAAACAGCACTGGGGTAACCCCGTCAACCGTTCTGGCTTCGAGATCTGAACCACTTTCGATCAAAATTTGAACTACTTCACATCGAACGTCGGGGTCATACGGATCTTTGGCTCCGGCGTCTGCGTCACATTCTAGCAGTTTCCGCCGGCATTGTGTTGCGCAGAACCGCGAACTCATACCGGGCAAACAGTTACTGCGTTCGATATTTGCCCATAGTTGGACCAGAATTCTTCCTCTGGATGCGAGATGCAACGGGGTGCATCCGAAGACGTTCCTGGAGTGAACGCTGGCACCATTTTCTAGCAGAAAACGGACAACCCAAGCGTTACAACCTGTTACTGCCTCGTGTAAAATCGTATTACCCACATCGTTGGAAAAATTGACGTTAGCTCCATTCTCTATCAAAAGTTTGACAAGCTGCGTATCTGGTTGGTTGACTGCAGCGAACAAGGGTGTCTCTCTACTCTTGAACATACTATCGACATACGCCCCCCTTTCGAGTAAGAACAGAAGCATTGCGTCATTTTTTGGGCAAGGCATATCATGCACGCGCAGAGAATATTGCCGCCTAGATTCATTAGGGTGGCAGGGCCTCGCAAGCCATTTCTTGATTCTATTCCGAGCACACACAGCTTCTTGGAATACATTTAAGTGAGGGCATATCTTTGCTCTGATATGGATGTTGGCACCTCCATCCAGTGACTTTCTGGCAACTTCGATATTTGAATGACGTGCTGCCCAGCGCAAGGCCGAAGCGCGACGGTGTTTAGCATTGAATCGATAGAGATAAGGATCCAGAATACAATGGAAGCGTCGATTTGTCTGAGAAAACCAATTGATAGCTTTCTGTGACTGCAGCTGCTCTGCTACATAAAGGATAACTTCGGTTGGTAAAGCGGCTAGCTCCACCATTTCGATATTGAGGCCAATTTTATCACAGGTGCAAGACACGTTTTCCGTTGCGGTTGTTTTAAGAGTTAGTGAATGCTGCTCTCGTTTGGCTCTCCTGGTGGAAAGAGTCTGATATGATTATGTTAAGTTCCGATTTTCACTTGCTCATTCTGCTATATCTTTCGATTTGTGCGGTTATTACAGTTCCTATATCTGTCTTTGGCAATGCCTGTCATATTGTCAGCATTGTCCAGAAACGCAATAAAGTTCCAGTGCTCACAGCTAAGCCACAGATTGTCCTATGGTGTGACTGGAACTACCGAAGCTATAGTTGACAGGAAAAGATAGCCGACGATTGTTGGCAGTGAATCTGATTCGTTATTTTTATACCACTAACTTTAGTAAATGCATGAATATAAGAGAAATAAAACGGATGGTGGTTTAACGCATGGTGCAGTGTTTGTTGATATATGGTACAGTGTCGTTGTCGGGGAAAGTATCCCTTTCTTTGGGCAGAACTCGGAGCCTCATATTTCCTTTTTCGTCAACAGCCGCGTCTATCGCGTCTCTTGGCGTCTCCCAACTTACATCTACATCCCAATGTCCGCCGCTTAACGCTTCGCATTTCAACGTCACATTTTACGCGTTTTCTTGCTTCCTGTTCTTCTTATCTGTTTCTTTCTTCCCCTTCCTTTGTCAGTTTGATCTTGTATTCCCCTTTGCTTCTTATATTCCCCAATCATGGCACTCTAGCTCATTTATGGCATTGCAAAGTTCCTTCGAGTTTGTCAGTGGCCCTCGCAGAGATATAATTTCATTTATGAGAATGCTCGATATGCACTGAAGTTAAACCCAGAGTCCCTATCTCCTCTCTTACAGTCTCTACCAGCTGCTTAATCCGAATGCGACATCGGATTTTCATTCATTCAAGAACCCAATAGGTGCAATCCCACCGACATTCCCTATATTCTTCTCTCCTCACTGCTCCCGATTCTTACACTATGGCCTTCCTACCCTCAGTATGTATGCGATTCTCTCTTCTTTCATTACTCCTCTCGCTTGCGCGATGCACTCCAGGGTCTAGTGCATATAGCTGGGCCCCGTCCAGCAAAGGAAATGAAAAGCATCCTCCCTTAGACGATTACAGAAGACCCTCATTATACACGAAATACTTTGGTGATTGCTTGGGGAATTCTCAAATAAATATCACTCGTTTCGGCGCTGCACTCTACAGGGACAATATGACGGCAGTATTTCACTTGCAAGGACAGACTTCCGTTGAACATGAGAACCTGATGAGTGTGCCCTTTGGCGATCTCGTATGATTTTTTAACCAGGGTCACTATCTAATGCGAGACCCAGTGTATATTGGCCTGTTTGCCTATGGCAAAAGCAGATTCGAGATTATCCTTAACCCTTGCAGCGCGAATATGCCCAGGTATTTGCCTATTCGGATCCCCTAAATTGATATATACTAGTGGTTAATTGATCTCAACGGCGTAGCTTATGCCCCATGAATTCGAGCATTCCAATCGAAGCAAATGGAATTCTTCCCCTTTCGACATTTGATATCTCTTTGTTACCAGAGGTCGCCCTGAAAATACCGGATTTCGAGGGAGCGGCAGTTCTTCGGCTGTTTGCAAATTCCTCTCAGTCAGAAATGGGTTGCTATTCCTCCTTTGTCACCAACGGTGTTACCCTTGCGCATCCTTTTGCAGCAACCAGTATTCTGGGAATGTTAGTCCTTTGCGGCATCTTTTCATCTACCGCGTTAGCGATATATGGGGCGGATGTCGCTTTATTTTGGAGTAATTATACTCATTCTCCGTCTGTGTTCGTATCATTTTCGATCTTACACCACATATATCTTAGCGGTGCACTGCCCCTTAACTGGCCAAGCGTGTTGGTCGCCTTCTGGTCAAACTTTGCCTGGTTCTCTGGGATTATTTACAACGAAAAAATGCAAAGTGCGATCAATCAAATTATTGGAACCCGAAGAGGAGACAACCGCCAGAGGGGGGAATCGTTAGCTAGAATCTCCAATAGTAATTCTAGGCCCAGATTCAATATCTCCAAAATATACAACAGAAAACTTCACCCGGCTACAAGCAACCTGGAAATGCCACAAAAACATTTTGGCTCTCTGCTGTTACAACAAGATATATTCCGTTCATCCAAGAGATCTCCGTGGTTTGGCACAGCTATAAAACCTGGCCTCTCTTTACCCGGAGATAACCACGGATTTGCAGGCACGCTTGCACAGGAGAAAATACCGACATCAAATTCCTTTCTGACAGTTCTTATCTGGTTTCTTATTTTTTTTTTTACTGTGGCAAGCTTAATGATCCTCATTAAGCTCA
Source organism: Paracoccidioides brasiliensis (assembly GCF_000150735.1). Classification (NCBI taxonomy): domain Eukaryota; kingdom Fungi; phylum Ascomycota; class Eurotiomycetes; order Onygenales; family Ajellomycetaceae; genus Paracoccidioides; species Paracoccidioides brasiliensis. Next base: position 634,088 of record NW_011371362.1, read on the forward strand.
TTGTTGAGGGTTATTGCAGTTTGAAGCCTGTAAAAAAAGAACGGTTTGCTTGCTTTCGAAAGAATTGGCGTACGTTCCTCGCTTCAGCCGTATTGCAGGCCCTTTTTATCGGTTTCTTTATGATCACATCTCTTGCATTATTCCAGCTTTCTTTAGGTGGATCGGCTTCTGTCATTGCGCTCTCCTCGACGGGCTTTATTTTACTATTCATTGGTATGTGGACAATAATGGGTTATGCTGTATCGTACCGCTTAAGGAGCGGCAAATTTGTGTGCTATTCGGATCGGTTACTTGTGGTTTGTACAAAGGTTTTTGGGCACTTCCCCTGCTATCAACTGGCGAGACGAAGTCGTTTGGGGCAAAGCGAAGAGGTTATGAAAGTTTTAGTGTCTATTCTCTGGTGGAAGGTATGTGAAATGGATACAATATCTCTCCATTTATACATCAGACTCCGATTCACGAAGATACAAGGTTTCTGCAACAGTTTGGCTGGCTTTCGGCTGGTTATCGGCGATCCACATGGTGGTTTTTTACGGTGTGGTTGGGCTACGAATTTATACATGCTTGTCTCATCGGAGTGAATTCGAGCAATGCAATGATCCAGGTGTTCGGCCTACTCGCAGTCGAGTGTATTGCTCTTGTTTGCCTATGCTGGCTCAGACCCTTTGAGACCACTCGCATCAATATTCTGATGGTTTACCTTCTCGGCTTCAGCAAGGTGATTACTGTGGCGTTATCTTCTCTTTTCTACCCCCATTTCAATCTGGAGCGAAGTACTACTACCATTATCGGGTTTGCCATAATTATTACCCAAGGACTCCTCACCTCATGTCTACTTATCTACATCTTCCTTGGAGTTATTTCCAGCTTCATTTCCATCACGCGCCATCACACAGAGCCCTCTAGTATCGAAACAACCAACAACGGCACCTTAACTAGACTACGCAAGAACCAGCTAGTTTATATTGAAAGATTTCTTTGTGGATTATGCCGTCCCCGCCCACCCAAAACTTCTGAGGAGCCCGAGATTCAAAAAAGGCCTTCGTTCCATTTTGACTCTTTCCAAAGTTGTTCTAAGATTGAACACGCGGAAACGGATAATTCAAGCACTCTCTATTCAGTACACCAGTCTGACATGGCATACTCATACAATTCTGAGTCTCGAACAATTCCACACCATCAGAGTAGCTACGATTCTATGAAAACGCTCCACAGCAACCCGTGTCTTTGTCCTCGTCAATACAGTTGTCTACGCTCAGTTCTTACGCGCAATAAGTTGACACCCCGCTCCTCAAGCCCAATCTCCCCGTTAGGGACAATCCATTCGGAGTCCCGCACACTCCATGAAGAATTAGCAGCGGATCCGAGATGGCAAGCGGCATACCAAGGCCTCGTTTAATGGGAACAGCACCGATTCCATGTTGGAAAATTTCAACTCTGCTTCACTAAGTCGTTCCCAATAAATTCCAACAGGTGAGTTGGACAAACAGTGGTGTCGATACAGGCCGGATGGGATGACAATATATACAAGCTGGTTTCGTTATACAAATATGTGAACGGGGAAACTCCATGTCCGATGGAAATATAAGCGTTGATATTTTCTATTACATTGTTTTTGTTCACTGTACTGCTTTGTCCTTTACTGCTTTATCCTCTCCTTGACCTTTCTCCACTAGTGATGCCAAATTGAAATCACGTTCATGCGGATAGGGCTATCACCGCCCTAGGTTTGTGAGGGTATTCATATGTGGATATGTAGGTATATATAAGAGATATCGCTCCCAATACAAACCAATTTGAAAAATTTGAAAACGCTCATGAAAACATGCTAACCAGAATATGGCGTATAACGCGGTAACATTAAAGAAAGCGAGTGATGGTAGTTCGAACTTGGATAGTTTCAGGCCATTATCTTTTCAACACTGTATGTACGGTGCATTGCATACATACCAAAAACACCATATATGCTCAAGACGGTTGAACGTCAGAAGTCGAGGAACATCGAGATAGAGGCAGGCTGTCTGCGGGATATGTCATATCTTTTACCACCCGGTAGGGAGTAAAACTGCATTTTGGCATCCTTAATGACACCCCTGATTCAGAATAGGATCCCGATGTGGAAAACACCATCCCCCAAAAGGGCCCCAACCCCCTCTCTCCTGCAAGTTGTATTGGTATGACTACCCAATTTCTGCATGACAGGATGATTCTTGAATATGTGTTACAGTGGACAAAGTTGTATTTGACCAGACATGGGAAGGAAATGTCATGGGACCAATTATCGACAATTATACATATACATACCTAGGTATACTGTATGAACCTTCAAAAGCCAAATCTTGTTGAAGGGCTCAACTTGAACGGCATAACTGGAACTAAAACTACCCTTGTATACGCAGCCTTTGCATCCGGAGACAGCGTATCAGCTTGTCTACGTATACTTTGAAATATGCCTATCCAAGTTGTCAACTCTGGAATCCCAGACGCAACTTCAGCTGAGGTAGGGTGATAGGCCAATCATCTAGTATTTGAAGGAAGATCTCTGGGTTAGCAGTGCAGGTAAATTCATCATTTATTTTATAGAAGCGGGAAGAAGCCTGCCAGTGTTTGCAGTGGTGACAGAGTGGCGAGACTGGATCTGGGTCCAGGAGGGAATGTTTTTTTTCATTATCTTGACAAGATGAACTGCTCCAAAATTGGAATTAATGAAGTTTCGAAGCTGATACTGAAAAAGATGCTGGTAAATTAGCAAATACCAAATCAGGCAAATGGCACTGAAGGAAAACCTGGTAAAAGGTAGCAGTTAAGTTAACATTCGGCCAGCTAAACCAACAGCACGCTTTTGTATAGAATGCAAACCAATGAGGTAACAGCTGAAGCACTGAAACATGACTGTGGATAAAATTGACTGATGGGAGAATGACAGAGTGGCAGTTCAAGCATTATCATCCCCTCCTCGGAAGAGGTTCGGATTTCACCACCGGAGTTCTCCGCTCCAAATTAGGTGGTTCGGGTGTCAAGCGGTGCATTCCATGTGAGTTTTGCAAATCTAAGCAAATTGGCCCCGTTGGACCGGCGCGAACCTCCTGATCCAGGGAAATGCTGGTAAAAGTAGTTTTCCAGAAACAACGAATGCGGGAAGCGTAATCAATGCCAGAAGACGCGGTGTATGACAGCGATTTAAGGTGTCTGTAGCCCTTGCTGTGTTCCGTCGGTTGGGTTCTGGGATCACTACTACTCTACGGACAGGGGTTAAGAATCGCGCCTCAACCGCCCTTCTCAAACTCGACCATGCAGCAGATCAAAGGGGGTCATTCCAACGCCAACTAATATCTGGACGTTCTTCAGTCAAACCTATCTCGCCATATCAGAGAAAGGGCGATAAGTCCTGTAGAGGAAAAAGCCAAAGATTCCGACACCTCTTTTCACTTTTGGGCACCTGATTCTTGGAACACGAGATAGTAGTAGTCCCTTGGAGATAAGGTGGTGACATGGGATGGTGACTCTCTAACACCCCTGGCAACTGTTCAGAAATAGCCCTGGAGCTGAACAGACGATGATACCTTTTAGCGAAAGTTGCTAGGCAGAACAACACATCAGAATAGACACTAACTAGGATAATCAGCTTGATTCTCCAATACAGAAATGAACATTAGATTCCAAATGAGAGAGTTTGGGCCTGAGAAAAATGCCTTTGCTTCTCGCAAAAAAATTATCTCCAAAGGTTAACCGCAATGGCTCTCTTTAAGTCCAAAAGCTCCAAGGATGCCAAAAGCTCTGGTCATTGGGATTTGGAGGCCTGGATATAATCTGTATAAATTGACCATCGCTACACCACCAGGCGTACCATGTGAAAGGAGTCGTTATTCCAGCCGTAGATCTTCCCAAAGAATTCTTCGAGAACCTGCAACACAATTTTGGTCGAACCCATCCCATGGCTTTACTTGCTGGACGGGAGGCCGGCTTGAAAGATCTCATGGCAACCCCTTCCCAGAGGTCAGGCGTAGCAGAAGAATAACTGCCATTTTTTAAAGTCTCATTTCCATACAAAGACATGGGCCCAATACACATCAATCCCTGTTGACTCTCTCTCGATTCCAGTCCCTTAGTAGTAGAGGGGAATCTCGTTTCTTCCTCTTGACCAGAGAATGAAAGGCTGATGGGGTCACATCCATCGCACTGCCTCCTGGCTTGTTCTCTTCCAAAGTTCTCGGGGACTTTCGTGTTCTTCTGCGGGTCTAAATTAGAACAATATTGGATAACACCAGGTGCAGTCTGAGACAGGGTCCATCCGTTTAGCGCATCTCGCTTAGAGTTCTGGGCAAGCCAAAGCTTGCCAGTGATTCGGGATTTCTCCGACCCGGCATGGCGTATTGCGAGGGGCCAAGAGAGGCCAGAGCGGTGAGCTGGTAGGTTTGTAGTTGAGTGGGAGCAACGGCCAACCAACTTTCAAGGGGGAGGATGACGGGGGGCTCTTTGCTTGTTCTTCCAAACAACTGATGGCCCCGTTTCCGTCTTGAGAATGGAAGGGAGTATACGGATATCGTTGGATGTGTATAACATGGAGTCGGATAGATGTGACAATACATGAAATATGTGGATGGACCCATTGATCGATCCATGGATCCAACCAAGGGCATGATTCCACAGAGATCCGTGGATGGATGGATGCCATCTCCAGGTGGTTTTTACTAGCGTTGTTCGGAGTGCCAATTCTCCGGTAATTTTGTTAAAAAGGATTATGCATCAAAAGCTCTTCTTAACAGTTAAGTTTAATTCAAATTTTGAACAAAAGTCTCAGGAGAGCAAATAAATTCCAATGAGCTTACAACAGACTACTAGAGTCCGAGTCTGCAAGAAGGAAAACATGCCAGCCTTTAGTCTTGCCCAATTCACAATGGGTTGTTTCAAAATTGGACGAAGGGCTCGGTTCCTGTGATGATCTCGACGGCTATATAACGAGTAATCTGCAACGCACGTAGAGGATGCCCGGAAGAAAACTGCTAAAGACACGACGACATCCGGGGACCCGCTGGAAACCTCCACCCGCCCACCCATCCATCCACCCTCCAAATTGACTTAATATGGGGCGGCCCAGGAACATACCAGCTGCTCCTCAGAACCTAGGTCCGCACTGTCACTTGTCAGCCTTCAGGCCTCCCCACGTGAAAGGCAAATCAGTCCAAGGTTGGCACTAAGCGCCCGGACCCTAAATTAGAAAAGAGGTGGATGTTCATGATTCTCCTGCATGGTGCTTAGCGGCAGCGACAACGGACGAGCTTGGGGACCAGAGAGTTGGGCCGTGAGGGTCCTGACGAATCGCTTGCTCCCAGGTAATTTCGGTTAAAAAAAGTATGTATGGGGCTTGGTTGGTTGCAAATACTCTTCATCTGCGGAGAAACACATAATGTGGAACTTTTACGTCCGTCTAAGCTTACAGTAGTTGCCGCCGTCCGCTCATGGCCAAATGGAAACAATCTCTCAGAGGGATGGGGTTTGCTTTTCTTTTTTCATTTCATTTCTCTTCATTTCTCTTCATTTCTTTTCTTTTCATTTCATTTCTTTTCTTATTTTGTGAATCCATGGATCCAATCATGTCTTCATCGATAACGAGTCAACGAATGTGGGCGTCGATTGTGACAAGTGGTGTTGCTGTGGCTTGTTCATGAGACGGCTTAAAATGCCATCTGGAGGGAGAGAACTCCCAGCCCTCGTTTAGTTTATGGTATCTAAAGTTTCGCACTTTGGGGAGCCAAGTTGAAAACGTGCTCTTGATGTGACACGGGAAGGCTTCGCAAGAAAATAATAATGTTTACGGAGATTGTGATCTACAATCCTCCAACAGCGCGCGACTCTGGTCAAACGATGGGAAATGCCGACCATCTAGATTAACGGAGCTCAGAACATGAGCGGTCAGCAACGAGGAAAGGACGCATCTGTACGATCTGCATTTGAGCTGATTCACGTTGTCTCTAATGGTGCGAACATTGTTCGAGATTATAATATGATAACGGGGAGGTGATGCTGCTGCTGAGGCATGCGACTTCGTGCCCAACATCATGAAATGTTATTCCTGACGAGGAAACACCGGATTCGTCCCTGTCATCCCAAGGTTATCGATGGCATGATCAGGCTAAATAGAATTTCGCGGGAAAAGTTGAGATGGCAATTCAAAAGCTAAAAGGAGTTTGGGAGTTTCCGTGATTCAAGAAAATCTGGCTGGTGGATTTTCAGGGATTCCAATACGGTAGGATACTTGTTTCCCATGACCCAAGAGCCCGTTTTCCTTGAAGTCGAGCAGCGAAGAGGCTTGTGGTTCCAAGAAGATTAAGGTATGAAATCATTCTAAAGGATAAAAGAAATATCCCATCGCAATCCTAGAGGGAACTGAAAGTTAAGCCTTGAGGGAAATAATCTGATTCCGTGCAGGACCCCGATTGTTTTCAAACCGACCAGAGAAAAGAACGCTATGGTCAAGACCAAATCCCATTCGCAATTTTGCTCATACCACTCGGAATAACTAGGTAAACTAGGTAACTATCCATGGATAGTACACATATACTACGTCTGTAAATGCACATCCCTTTCCTTGCAATATGGAGCAGTTAGTTACAAGGAAAATCCATATTTATTTATTTTAAATTCAGCGTCCTGCGTCCTTGACCACCACGCTGCGCCCTGACCACGCTCCTGGTGTGCGCAAGCAGGCGAGCGGGTGCAACCTTTTACGCACGACACCAGCACAAATCCCAGACATCCATGGGTGGTTTCTTGGTATAGGACACGTGGGATGATCGTCCCATGTGCCAGCGGTGCCGCAGAGGCCCATTTTTTTCGGTTTAGTGTTGGACCGGGGGTGACACTTCTCAACCTCCTCAAATCATCACTCGTGCTCACACTCTCTTTCCAGCAGGAAATAAAATGTCGACCACTTAAAGTCCTTTCCTTCCCGAGCAACCTTGTGGTGTACATGTCGCTCTTTTTCATTTGACGAGCTGATTGATACATATGCAATAGTGCGAATGAGGCTTCATTGTTTCTGAATAATATACTTCACGCTATGATATCATCAGCATGAGGATAATACATCTCTTCGGACGCTAAGAACCAAGAAGTTGTGCCAAGCAAAAAGCCCAATGATTCCAAGGCCCAAACACGATTGCTGAAAGTCTGAAACACGAGAGGATCGCTGGATGAGCCAACGCTAGCTGATGATCTTCTCTGCGTGGAATGAGCCATGGGCCATGGCGGCACAGGGATCGCCATGGCAGGCTGGCAGCCATCGTCCATCCAATCAGAACATAAAATATGGGAGTTTATATTGTTCACCCCCAACTTTGGGATATCACATTATGTAGCCCCTAATCCCAAATAGGTACACATAGACGACAAAATTGCTTACCAGCCATTCGGAATATACGAGGGGCGTTGAACAGGCGGCAGCTTCAAACCGTGGCAAGAAAAACAGCAACGACGAGAAAATCGTCAAACCCCCATGTCATCATATTGCGAAACAAAGTTTACTATTCTTATAATGTACTGTACGATTACCCGCTAGGTATTTTATGAAAATGGAAAAAGAAAAAAGAAAGAAAAAAAAAAGGAAAAAAAAAGAAAAAAAGTAACCAGAATCCTTCCACGGAATTTTGTTTCATTGTTGTGCATACATTCTCAACCACCTTTTCGATTGAAATCAAGGCAGAGGAGGTGGGAAAATGGCCTTGCCACTCTCAACCAGCCGAGTTTTCAACCCAGATCTTAATTATCTAAGGCTTTCATCATCTTACATTCTTCATGTTGCATCCGACGGAAGACCAAACTCGTTTAAAAAAAATATATGTTTATAAATGATTGGTCATCAAGATCGGAGAAATACCTCCATTCACATACCCCGCATGCAGCCTGTATCAGAAATGTGATGATTTTATCCCTCCAAACTTGTCACCTGCATGATAACTCTCACAAGAGGCTGAAAGGCCTAAGGCTCTGTAGAGGAAGAAAAAATGAACTGCTCGCTTGTGACAGAAAATAATTGCTTGTGAGAGATGCACTGCATTTCATCATCATCTTTCTTTCTTTCTTTCTTTTTTAATTTTATTTTTTTTTTGTTTTGTTTTAATGGATAACTCTGTTTATCTCACACCTTGCTAGTTATCTAACTTCGTTTAAATTTACTGGGCGCCTCACAAAACAGTTTTCTTCCTATTGATATTTTACGGTCCCTCCAGCTTCCATGATATTGCCTTACACAAAATATAATTGAAGAGAGCAAAATTACATCTGGCAAAACTACGTCTAGAACTTTCTGTGACATTCCAATGAGTTTCAACGCAATTTCAACTGGTACTATTATTAAATAATATACTGCTTCACCCAGGAAGTATGTGAACTATTCACGGTTTGTTTTAAGTTGGTGGTGACAGATGTCATTATGATATCACAGGAAGGGAGCGGAATGAAAGGTGCTCAAAGGGTGTTCTGGAGATTTGTTTCCCTGGAAGGATCAAAAGCCGCTAGAATGTGGCCTTTACTGTGAAGATCGAGCCGGAATGGCTCTCATACTGACATCACAGGCTGATCATAGGTCAAGGATAAGACAAGACAAGTGTAGATCAAGCACATGGTTCCCTATTTTCTGGTTTCCAGCAATCGACATGGAAGTATTACTGCTTGATGTCATCCGGACCACTCACCTGCAAATACCAGCAAAGGCCATCCATCGTGTCCCGCCATCAATTTTTGCAAATCGATTTGAACGGATACACGTCAACCAGAAGAGGCTCTAGGCCAGAGTAGTGTTAAATGCCTTCTCCAGGACAAGGATGATGTGATCAACAAACTTGATAATCAGGGTGCATACAGCCGAGAAAGCATCCACATGGCATTGTTTCGCTTGCGATAAGTAAGACCTTGGGAGCCCTGGGAGCCTAAAATATATGATCAGACTTTTACTGATTCTCCGTGGTTTGAAGGAAGAAAACACTCCTAAGTTTGGGAAACGATGTTGCAACATAAATTGCCTCGGTACCTAAGTATTCTCCGTGCCGACAAGGTTTAAGTTAAGGGGTAAAAGGGGACACGCCCAAACTCTAACCTTGCAAACAACCTCTCTTCCTCTGCATAGTAACAGCTATGAACTCAACTGCTTCTCTGAATTTACGTAGGTACAAGTCAAGCAATTGACACAAGAAGGTTTTACACCAATTTTGCTACCAGGAACTAACTTCCTTGCAGATGATCCCAACAGGTCCTCCGTTATCGTCCAATCAGGACGACATTTCTACAAGTGTACTCTTACAGTTTAATGAGAAGTCAGTGCTGGTGGGGAGGGTGTTAAGACAGATCCTTCAATACCCACATCTAGTGCGGTTGATTTATCAATTCTGAGTATTTTTGTTGTAAAGTGTTGAGTCCGCAATACACGGTCACTTCTGGTTCAAGTGACTCTTGGGTTTTGGGCGGTTTGTGTTTGGTGACCCTGATTGTTGTATACACGTTTTGTCATTGAGAAGTGATTTTCACTTCATGGATGGTTTCAAAAGAAAAGGCTCCCCTTTTGCTGCGCCTTTCTCCTCCTTGCGTGGTATGGAGTAACAGAGGGAGGAATCGATGGAAGAGAGGAGGATGGTGGTTCTGTGTTTCCTTTTGTCTCTTGGAGCTAGTTGGACTAGTGTGAACAGCCACACACAAGGCAGACTCAACAACATCCAGCAAATTTTTAGTTACTATTTATATCAATCAGTTGGAGGTTGATCTTTACACGAAATTTTCGCACTTTCTTTGCAAATGGACTTGACTTTCAGTTATTTTCAGGAGTTAGGCGTTTGGATGGTAGGTGCATCGACCGAGAGATAAAGGGGGATCAAACCGCCCTCGAGCATCTGTGGACACCCAAATACCATCGCTTGCATCCAGCCTTCAACGACATATTAGCTCCATCGTTCTAGAGAACAAAATCATCGCGGTTTTTATTCTGTGGCTAAACCCGTGTACACCTTATTCAGCCACAAAGAACCTGCTGGACAGTTGGCTTGAATGGGGGCAAGAGATGGACATTTTCTCGGCCAGCGTTCATGTTCTGTACGACTTGCGATCCACACTAAATACAAATTTTCTTGCTATAAAAATAGCCGTCAATGATCGACCTGGAGTTTCAAAGAAGGTTCATTAGTTCAAGCATGAGCACGGCAACAAGTATTATCGATCACAAACCGCCACCACATGAATCAGAGAGATGTAAGTGATACATAGCTGTGCAAGGAAAGGGACCAATCTGAAACAATGGGACGAGTTCAATGTTTACTCCACCATACGGAGACATGATTTATTTTGCATTTCGTTGTTGGGTGTTGTCAGCTCAGGTGGGTTCGTGCTGTTTTGCAATTCGTAACTTATCGGAAGACTTTCTACCCACCTTCATCACTCCTCAAAACCCAAGGTGGGTAAAATAAACCAATAAAATGACAATTTATCTCGACAATACTTGTCGTTCTTCTTGGATCGATTGCCCTGGCAATATTCCGGGTTTCATAGCCGTGTATTGCCGTGCAGGCGAGGTGGGCTCAAGAGCTCCTTAACACTGGCTAGAGTGTTTCCGGTAAATGGAAACCCAGTCACTGGCGTTCAGGTCGCAATATCAACCCTTGACGAGTTTGTCGACTGTTGATTCGACCGGGGAATCATAAGGAAAACGTTATTTTCTCATGGCACGAAAAGCAGTACGGTGATGTGATAGAGATGCAGCAGACCTTGAGAACGCGGCCGCCGGATGCATGCTCGCGACGCATGCTTGTTCAGAGGCAGATCATTTCTCCAGCCGAAGCTGCGTGGGCGACCAGCCCACCGATGATTATTGGCCGTTGGGAGGCTGATCAAACAAAACTGCCCGTTACAATTTATATATTTTTCTCCATAGAGTGAGTGAAATGTGGATTGAATCCTTTTCTATTCTGCTGGTTTGCACTCTCGACGCACCGCCTTTCCTCCCCTTTCAATGGGCTAATAAAGGGAAACCCGAGCGACAATTGAATAGAGCGATCCGTTTCCTCCATCGGATCTGCAAGTTGAATTATCTCCGATTGAGTGCGGGTATTACGGTGCGATTGTAGCACATCATTGCTTGAAATAGCTGAAGGTGTGGTGATACTCCTGGCAAAAAAAAAAAAAAAAGAAAGAAAGAAATGAAAAGAAAAAGAAAGAAATGAAAAGAAAAGGAAAAGAAAAAGAAAGGAAAAAAGGAAAAAAGAAAAAAGAACCTGAGCGTATTCATCATCTCTTTGAGCTTCTCGTTTAAAGAATCAAGGGAAATTACACAGCGGATTGCGAGAAGGATGAGAAGAAGTTAATGTCTCATGGCACTCATAATTAGTTCCCTAGAAAGCTTTGGTAATGAAGTGATAGGAGTGATGATGTGCAGTAATGCTCTCGCCAAGCTTAATAGAAATCGCAGACGGTGTAAGTTTATCATGAAGATTCGGACGTTCAGACATTCGCAAAGCACTGATTATGACTTTTAAGATACCGATGGACGGATCATTTTCTGAGCCAAACATCAGACACTACGGAAAATCATATCACGCTTAGCAAGGAAGAACTGAATATACCATGATTCACATTCACCATAACACTTGACACGAGAGATATTGTTTTATAGCTAGCTGCCCTCGTGTGGTCCTGGGAGTCTTTGCGCGGAAAAGATGGCGAAACCGTATCTGTAACTGGCCTAGACAATTTCCACATGACTCGCGGAGCCCGGGTGTTTTTCTTGTCACTGGCTGATGGTTGATCAGCCATTTTTAGGCCATGATCGATCTCCGCACTCAGCCAACAACGGAGGGATAGAGCCAAGCAAGCCATGGACTATTTCCCAGCAGTCAAGAATAGCATAGGATGAACCTTGGTTGGGTCAAACTTTCTTCATGCCTCCCCCATCGTAGCTAAACGAGAGCTAAGTGGCTGGTTAGCGAGAAACTCCCATTAGGAACAGAAGCTGAGTGGAAACCAAGAGAAAATGTAAGGAATTTAAAAGTAAAAGGACCATAAATTACAAGAAGTGGCGATCCGTCTATCCCTCAAGCTTGCTCTTAGCGCAGATCCACCAGAGACGAACAGGGGACGGGACGCCGAGGAATGTCCAATTTCCCTTGGGACCGTTAGCTCAGGCGTTGAGAGCCGTTCACAAATCATGGTCGCGCGATTGGACTTGATCTCGCCGTGCTAGGAGAGAATAAGATTGATTTACAAAGCTAAACTAGGACCACCACGTAGCGATGTGCAGCATCCTTGGGTCCATCCCTGTCGGACCCGAAAGGGCCTGGAGGGTCGGAACTTGGCGACTCATGGAGCCAGCACGCGGGTTTAACTGGCAGATCAAGAGCTGCGTTTTCCCCCAATTCCCCGGACGGTTATGCCCCGTGTCCTTCTTCATGGCCTGGGCTGGCATGGCACTCAGACAGCAAGCATGTTGGATCAATCAACACCTGGCTGGCTGTCTTCAGCAGGCAACCTGTCAAGTGTGAGCGGTGCCACAACCATTATTGGAGGAGCCGGTGTGGGTGGCTAGGGTGGTGGTTCTAACTCGAAAAAATGGGTCGAGGTTGCTGATGCTGACTTTTCGAGATGATCCTTGGAACCTTGGAGGATGCCATGATCTCCGCCGCTACCTACATACGCTGTAACGAAAATACAGTCCGGACGTTTGCAAATAACTCGAATGGAGTTATCCCAAGCGAAGAACGGAGAGGGAGGAGGTTCAATGTTGCAAAAATCGCCTCTTGCATAGACCAATTACAGCATACCATATCAACTTGTAAACTTCGACTCGGTGCGGGGACTGCACATATCGCATTTCCATGCTGATGGGTACCAAATAGCAAACCCCCCCCCCCCCCCCGCCGCCGTGTGCAGAGACGAAGTCAAGGGGGTATGAGCGGCGGAGAGCGCCACGAATTCAAAATTTCAAGGGAGGATCTGTCTCAAAAGCCACAATACGGATTAAGAGCAATTGCCTCCTGATCCAAACCTGCACGACGAACATTTTCCCCCAATTTTCCCCGTCACTGCTTCACCCGGAAGTTGCAGCTCTATTCTTGGTAAACACCATCAGTTAACGAATGGTCAAAGGATGGTCTGATTGTTATTGTCATTATTATGTTTGTTTGTATGTATTATTGGACATACATACAAGCATGTGGTACCGCCGACTCCAATAATAATCTCGGAGCCATATTCGATAAGGGTCTTCAGTGGATCCAAAAGCTCCCCATTGTTGCCCCGTGATTGATTCAATAAAGGACGGAAATAATAATCATTAATCCTCTCCTGAATCGGCGGAACACGCCGGGGCAGAGTGGGTATTATACTTATTCACAAAGTACGCCCATCCCACAAAAGAGCCCCATCGATATGATCATCAAGCTCGGTAAACAATTCAAAAGTTGACCCCAACTTTACTCCGCCAGAAAGGAGACGAAAAAGTATCTTCCCCCCTAGTTATCTTTCCCCGCTGGGTTCTCGAAGATCTTTGGCTCTAGTGTTCGTTTACCCTTGTCAGGCTAAACAGTTTCCTGCTAATAACCCACCCGTAGACTGTACTTGAACTGGACCAGTCCGGCTGCGTCTCCCATATCAACCAGTCCTGGCCCCCTTTGTCCTGAGATATTTTAACCTGTTCATCTCAACTTTCTCTGGCTGCTTCTCTGTCGAACACTCTCTGCCCGCGCCTCATATCAACCATACTCACCTTATTGAATTTCTAACACACACTCCCGATTTAAGTCTTGGGCACCATTTCTACTCTCTTATCATCAACTTTCAATTTACCGGCATTGCCGAAGCCATTGGTCAAGATGAATTTATCCCACCTAGTTACCAGTTATAACAGCCCCCTTTCGACATCCTCACATTTGGGAATTTCCCAGAAGCGTCAATCCTTACACAGCGAGTCATCAACGTTGTGCGAGCCAGATGGATATTATGATCGCAATGCGTCGAATCTTGCATACGTCCTTTCTCCTCGGCCGCCTGTAACTCCGCCGATTGAGGAACAGACCAAGTTCTCTCTTCCTTCGATAACGAGTTTACTACAGGATACACACAATCTTCCTCCTGTCCGCTTACCTAGTACGAATTGCCGTTCCAACATTTTTCTTTATAGCTACTAACACTGGTCAACAGAAAAGCAACGCCAAAATTCATTTCCATCTAAATATATAGATCAAAAGCCACAAAGATATGAAGTCAGCCATGGGCCGAGGATAGTTTTACCACCAACGCCTCCCCTGCATCTGGCCTCTGAATTTAATGGAAACAACCTCTCGCCATCTGGATCATCACCATCATCCGCACAGTCTCCTATCTCAGTTACAAATCTCACATATCCCAGTAACCCTACGGAGAACTACCACCAATGTAGGGTCTCCCAAGGGTCATTCCTCCCTCATTCAGCTAGGACATCGACCTCTCTCACTTCTCCAATACCCCTTTCAGAGAAGTCTTACGCATCATCCTCGTATCTACCGAACAGCTCATCTCCGTTTGCTTCTCCGGTCGAACCCCCGGCCAACCCCTCAGAGTACTATGGTCGTCCGCCGCACGTCCCCACTTTCCCTCCACATATCCCCTTTCTGTTGACTCCATCTACCCAACAACACCATCATCATTCGATGATTTCAACCTGGCAGCATCATCACTACTTCCCGCCATCGAATGCGCCTCCGTACCCGCAGAACCATGATAGGTATATATGCCGGACATGCCACAAGGCGTTTTCGCGTCCCTCAAGTCTTCGAATTCACTCCCATAGCCACACGGGCGAGAAACCATTCAAATGCCCTCATGTCAACTGTGGCAAGTCGTTTAGTGTCAGGAGTAATATGAAACGACACGAACGGGGCTGTCATACTGGCAGACCTACGCAAAGTGCTCTGGTTAATTAGAGCAAGAACAGCACCCATTTCAGCTGCCAAAAAAAAAAAAAATATAACAGATTCATCCATTGCTCATGTGTACCGATAAGAAGGGCTTGAAAATCAGATTCGATACCATAAAACACTTTTCCAATCCTCCTTTTGCGAATGGGATAGATTCACGTGACCATAGCAGCATTTGAAGTCACCTTTTGCATTTGATGGTTTAAATGCTACGGAGAATCTTGGTTTCCAGGATATTCAAAATGATAACACTTTGAAGAAACCAGAAATATAGTCTGGATCACCCGTTCCGTGGCTAACCAACTTTCCCACAATATCATATCATTCGTGGCGGAATGACGAACGGATGAACCACAACCCAATACTCTATGGACGCGAAAAATATCTTCCGACTCGTCCAAGTATCCCTTGCATCCAAACATTTCTACGGGATCCGATCCGCTCTTTGGAAGGTGAATTGAAATCGAGACCGGGGCTTAGCACAAATTGAGAGACATCGCCCACCCCGCTAGGGGCTATCGAAAAAAGCATTTTAGAGCGGATGGCATTTGGCTGAAATGGAAGGGAAGGCATTTGATGTACAGTGAGAGAGTATCTCCTTTCCTGACAGATGGGAAAGGGGAAAGAATGAGAGAAATAAAAGCCCTGGTCCATCCAGTCACCTTTGCCTCATTCCAACAATCGTATATCCCGAATCCACCAAACCTTACTCACCGATGTATTATTATTATTATTATTATTATTATTTTACCATTTCTTCTTTTTATATATCCAGCTTTGTCATTACAGTTTTGGACCACTTCATATCTTCACATTCTTAATAATGTATCTATATCAAAAGACTAGTCAAATGTCTCCGGTTGCCTACCACCATTCTCTTGAGTATCTACCACTTAATTCCGGTTACAATAGTAAACTTAGAGGAAACATTTATAATGCGATGGTGTATGTTTATCTCTTAACATCCCAAGTAAACATCGTCATACATATTTGCTCCGAGTTTGATGACTTGATAACATATCAAGATACGACACTTCCGGACGCTCACCATGCTATTTCAAGCAGTTTTGAAGCTGCAATTGAATTGGTTATTTCTTAATATGCCATTAATTGGCTTTATCAGAACCACCTCAATTTCATACCCGCAAGGACAATTGCATGTATGTATGTCAAATCTATATGGATCCCTCCATAGATGTAAAACGTATTTCAAAATTACTGGAACAGACCGAAGTGGACAGAAGAGGCGTACACATGACTTTGCGCATGGAAAGTCAGCTCCGCACCAGTGACTGCATATATGGACATACACACGGATATGCATGCAGTATGCAATGTACGAACACGTAGATTCATTGTGCCTAAACACCCGACTCGAAACTTAACGGGCTAATATCAGTCAGTCTCAAGGAAGGTGTAAGACCGAGAATAATGCTAGGTGCAGATATATAAACAGAAGTGAAAGCATATCCTTTACATGGAAGAGAGAAGCTATAAATAGGGAATACACAAATGCTCTGTGGCTTCAGAAACATCAAAAGCTGTAAGAGTTATAAGAATGAAGGATTGAAGATAGAGGAGAGGGGTTTGGTTTTTCTTCCTCCAATTTCAGGGACAGTTGAGAAGATAAAAAAGGTGGTATACCATGGGTGAAAAAATAAATAAATAAAATAAAATAAAATAAAATAAATAAAAAATAAAAAATAAAAACTGATAATAGTATTAAACGATTGTCTATCCCAGACGCCCGCACATACTATTAGGCCTCCAAATCAAGTTTCTCCAAAAGTCGATCTAGCTTAGCCAGTAAGATTTGGTAGTCTGCAGCATCTCTTGCAAACTCGTCTCCTGCAGGATGCCCATCCAGAGTTCTGAAAACGACCCCCAAATTCTCAGAAGTTTGACCAACTAGCGGTGGAGACTTATACTCGCTGACGTCAATGGCTTCGTCGTCTGGAGTTCTTGGGTGATGTTCACGACCAGGACAGGGAGAGTTGGAGCCAGAAGATGAGGCAAATGCACAAGGGAAATAAGTCCCAGATCCAGATCCGGATCCCCACTTGGGAATTTTGAATTTCGAATCGCTGACAGTGTCCACTCCAGCAACTTCTCCGTCAATCTTCGTCACCTCCTTCCGGTTTTCATCCATGATTTCATCCAAGCACGTATCTTCGAAACGTAGTCTGAATCTCTCGCTAAGATAAAATCGAATGTCGTCCACGAGTTCTATAGAGTCAGTTTCCTGTCTCTGTGTGATACGGGTCGCTGATTCTGCAACCAACTCCGAGAACTCTGGCAAATCTATATGTGATTCTAGACGGTAAGCAAGATACCGAGCAGCGAATTCCTCCAGTCGCTGGACGCGGAACAACCACCCAGCGCGGATGAGTTCGTAGATGTCTATTTCTTCCTCCTCAGCATCGTCTTGAACTTCCTTTCCTGCTGCATCTGCCTCCTCAGCAGGCTTTCCATCTTCAATCCCGGTCTGTTGAAGTTTCATATTTCCATTGCCAAGTGAGCTGATTAATACAGCTGCTTTTGATTTCAACCTTTCAATTAAGAGAAGATCCGCGGCATAGAGCACTTCGACTCCCAGTGACAAGGGAAATTCAACTTTGTCAGTGTATAAATACTTGAGGACAACTTCCAATGCCTCATGCGAACAGTCAACGGGTATTATTTGCAAATTTTCCGTTATTTGGGCTTCCTTAAAGCTGGAAGAAAACATAGCACTAAAAAAATCGGAGCGAAGAAGCATCGCTCGATGGACAGGAAAAAGCGTTGACGTCTGTTGTCGTTGGGGTCGTGGTGACGACGCACGCGATGATGGCCGAGGTGTTGACCTCGCTAGAATGCGACTTGCAACTCTAGCTTCCCTTTTATCAGACCCCAATTTGGTAGAATCCTTTGGAAGATTCAGATCTTCCGTGACAGGATTATCCGCACGAAGTAGTACATCCGCAAATATCTCATTGTCTCGTGACCACTTCACCTCATGGGCTTTGTTGGTTTCGATAACGAGTTTATGTTTGATCACATTCTCATAAAACCATGCTTCCATCTGATCGCGTGCCTTGGATGTTTCCTCTGTTCGGCGCTGCCTTGCTAGTCGCCTATCTCCACTGTCAAGAATGGTACCAACCAAACCAGTGAGCTCAAGATGTTTGGCGACCCGTTCAATTCCAGCAAAAATTTCCGCTTCAGTAAGGCCAGTTCCCAGTCCCGACAGCTGCTCCCGTGGCATTTCTCCTAGATACAAATATCTCATCCCTGCGTTGAATGCTACAGCGGGGATTGTGTTCGGAAGCTTCCAAGTTTTTGCAGTTGGGGCAATAGTGAGTTTTTTGGCAAAAGCCGGTGAGCGAGCAGATAGAATGAATTTATGCAATCGAAATGATTCACCAGCAGCCGTGACTACAATGTCTGCGGTTTGAGGATGGTCTCTCGATAAGAGCGATGACAGGTGAGCGGCAAACGGCTGCAAGGGGTCTGAGGATTTCGAATAATCATATTGAAGGAGCAAATTCCGTATTCTCTCATTCAACGCATTATAGAGACATCTAATTCCAAAGAGTGTTAGCAAAACATCCCATAACCGGAGCATTAAAACTCGAGGGGAAGCGTCACCTTTCGCCCTGAAAAGTGTCGCGTTCACATAAGGCGCCCGAGTCAAGGAGAAGTCGTACAACTTCATAATGGCCGCAAAGGCTCGCCTTTTCATAAACAGTCACCTTTCAAATGCCATACGGTTTTAAGGGGGGAAACGGAGTATATCAACCCCAGATACAAATAGCAGCCGCCACGGTCTTAAGGATTAAGGGCGATACTTGGGAAAATAGAACGAAGCTGGTGCTTACAAGAATCAAGGGTGTGCAATCAAATAGGTCCCTCGCATTGATATTAACTCCTTCCGCAATCTTCTCTTGACATGCTTTCAGGTCGCCTCTTCGACATGCTTCGCAAAACTCACGAAACGGTGGACTCAGGTCAAGGGGGTTATCCTCCTGAAGCTTCCCATCTTTGATCAGTCTCCTTTCATTCTGCAAGCTTGTTTCCAGTTGGTCTTTGCGCAGAGTAGTCGTCGCAGGCATATCTGATTCAACAAGAAGCACATTATAAGACGGGCAGAATAACACGGAAATCGGAGAACTGATGTTGATGGCGACGAATGATGATGATGAGGATAACTAGCTTTGTCAGCATGTCAAGACACATCTCTTATCTTATCAGATTCAGCAAGATTTGAGAGATTAGTAGTCACGTGTTTCCCCACAAACTTTAAATTCCTTTACCGACTTTTTGTTTGTACTGTTTGCACTGCGATTCGAAGTCAATACATCAAAAAATCCGGATGAACCGCACACTTAGAACCTTCGAGAGATACGATATATCCCACAATTGGGTTTTATTCTTGAGAAAATTCTAGTTGTATATGTGTATGGGTAGGGAATGTAAACATTTTATCAACCCACTTTTGACAAACGTCATGGAACAAAATTTTCCCCTGAAACGCTAGTGAGTGGCAATATGCACACCGCCTTCCCAAAAGGGTTAATTATGTACACCCTCCCTGGTTGCTACGCAACGAAAGTTTGGGGATCTGTGATCACTGATTTTCAATTCACTTTCACAAAAATCACCACTTGTTGTTGTACGGAATATACTAACATTACAGGTTCTTTGGATCGGGCAGCTTGTTCATGTATTGATTTTGCTTACTTTTTCTCTTCCCTTTATCACGAACCCCTTGTCATTCCTTGTTCGTCATGGCTATTGCGCTGGCTGAAGTCGACAAGTATGATGTGTTGGAAAGAATAGGTACGAGAATCCATTTCTCTAAGAGAAGCTACGTCGCTAATATCATATAGGATGCGGGTCATTTGGTGTGATTCGCAAGGTCAGACGTAAGGTTGATGGCTATGTATGGGAACCAGAGTTACCGTCTTTCTCCACTTCATCAAGTAGCTAATAGATATTGCCAGATCCTTTGCCGCAAGGAAATTAACTACGTCAAAATGTCACAAAAGGAGCGCGAGCAACTTACAACAGAGTTCAATATTCTCAGTTCCCTTCGACATCCCAATATCGTTGCATATTATCATCGAGAACATCTGAAAGCTTCCCAGGACCTTTACCTGTACATGGAGTACTGCGGTGGTGGGGACCTTGGGGTGGTTATTAAAAATTTGAAGGCCACTGGTAAATACGCGGAAGAAGAGTTTGTTTGGCGAATTTTCTCTCAGCTTGTGACCGCGTTGTATCGGTGTCATTATGGGGTGGATCCCCCGGAGGCAGGATCAAATGTGCTGGGCCCACCACCGAATAATAAGCCTTCCGGTTTGAAAGGAAAACAAGCCCAGATGATGATCCTGCATCGTGATCTGAAACCAGAAAACAGTATGTAAAAGTACCAAGTCCTGTGTTTCAAGCTCTACTCTAACTGGCAATTTGAAAGTCTTCCTGGGTGAGGATCAGTCTGTCAAGTTGGGAGATTTTGGCCTTTCTAAGCAAATGCGATCTCACGACTTTGCCTCAACATACGTTGGAACACCCTTTTATATGTCCCCAGAAATATGTGCAGCCGAAAAATATACCCTCCATTCGGACATTTGGGCGGTTGGATGTATCATGTACGAACTTTGCCAGAAAGAGCCTCCCTTCAACGCCAGGACGCATATCCAGCTTGTCCAAAAAATCCGTGAGGGGAAATTTGCACCTCTACCGGATATCTACTCTTCCGAGCTCAAGAGTGTCATTGCTTCTTGTTTGAAGGTCAACCCGGAGCAGCGACCAGACACCGCTGCTTTGCTGCAAATGCCAGTTATTCGCCTAATGAGGAAGGAAAAAGAAGTTGTGGACTTGGGGAATTCGTTGCGTAAGAAGGAGGAAGCTATGTCGCTGAAGAGGGAAGAACTTGAGCTCAGCTACTCACGTCTCGATAAAGAAAAAGCAGCCATGAAAATTGATATTGAAAACAAGGTTCGCCGCGAGTGGGAAGTAAAGGCAAGGCTCGAGATTGACCGTCTGGTACAACTAGAGCTTGAGAGGCTTCGGAAACGATTCGACATAGAAGTTCAAGAAAAAGTTGTAGCAGAGCTGCAAAGGCAAACAAAGTGCTGCTCCGCACTCATAGAGGAAACTGCCTCAGTTTCCTCAGCGGAACATTCTTGCCAATCGTCCATCGGAACTGGGAATACAGACGATAATTTCCCTTCATCCACAGATCTCAGCGAGCTGTCGCTTGACTCCCCGACGTCCGAAAGCAGCAAACCACTAAGAAGAGCTGGTAGAACGCCGTTCAACCGGGCGAAAATTATGCTTGAATCTCCTCATGATATACAAATGGCTGAACCCTCGCCAGTGTCCATCGCTTCATTGTCCCTCTCTTCCCGCCGCACTGCCGGAAATAGTACTTCCAAAAATATATTTGCTGAAGGTGCAAGATCAAATCACAAGTGGGAACCCTGTCTAACATACACCTCTGATGATGAAGATGATATGCCTGATGTGCCCTCTCCCACGCGACCAAGAGTTAGACCTGATCCTATTAAAGCCCCTGTAAGACCTTTACTTCGACAGGATACCACTGCCATGGTGCAGAAATTGAGCACACAACCCAGCCTGTTCCCATCCAAGGCTTCAGGACAACACCACCTTACCACTACAGTATCATATAACGATCTTAGACGTGTTGCCTCAGATGCAAAGCCTAAATCCCCCCGTCACCTAACTAGAATCTTGTCTTCTACAAGTCTCTCTGGAGAAAGTGTATCTCCCCGGCGCGCGGCAGCTAAACCACCCACATTTAAAGGAAACGGCGGGGGCGATGAAATGTTTAAAGCTGTTCTTCAGCGGAACATGGGTGGCCGGACGCTAGTCGAACTTGCGCAAGCTAGAGCAGGAGGTAGAGCAATCGACGATGCGAAGCGAAATGGTGGTGATTCCAGAATTTCGGCAGCAGGTGTTTCTCCTAACACTCTCGGCACTGGTGTTATGAGAACAGCTGAGAGAGACCCTCCCGCGACCTGGGACCCGGAGAAAGACGAAATGCCCAGCCCGTTTTTGGCCAGGGGTGCCAGGGTCATTCGCAACCTTCGATAGAAATTCTGCCCATCTTTATACGTGCACAACATCATCATCCCCGTGACGCCCCTAGCTGCCGGTGTAAAAATTCTTTTATGAGGAGTGGTTCCTCCCCAGTCCACTATGTCACCTCAGGAGTTCCGTTAATAATATTTTGGAAAGTGGTGTCTTTGTGCTTATCGTTCTTTTGGGAATATTTCATATTTCTTCTTTCCTTGTCTACAGGTTCTCTCTCCTTACTTTGTTTCATGTACCTGGTATTCTGTGTTGGATTTCTATCTATCTTTTCAACTTGTGTTGAAGTGAGGAGTTTTCAGATGACTGCATTCCCATGGCATTGGATATGCCTATTCATTAGCCTCTGTGTTGAACCGCTGATCAGGACTATCAGAGATAGAGTATTTAAGCGGGGCTGTTAATATCCATCTTTGCATTTATCCCCATTGCCCACCACACATTATTGAAAGGGGTATTGTTGTATCAATACTGTTGCAAACAGCACCGTCAGTCCCCAAACATTTTCATTTCATTTCCCACAGCTGGCAGGATAGGGCCGTTTATAAATTTCGTATTCCTTTTTACTTCCATATCTTTTGAAGTATAGGGATTTCCTTTTCTTCTTTTTCTTCTTCCACTTTTTTTTTAACTTCTCTCGTCCTATCTGCTCTAAATAATATCCAGTCTTTGATAAATTATGCCCTTCTTTTATCTTTTCTTTTTGTTGTTTTTCCTTCACAAAGTTCGGATTTCTTCCCTTTTACCAGACAAAATATCTCTCCTCCTACTGGCTTTCTGGTCCTCTCTCTATTTTTCTAATTATTTCATTATTATCATCATCATCATCATTAGTATATTTCTTATCACAATCATTTCCTTCTGGTTCTCTTTGGATATTACCAGAGACTGTTTGCAGCAGCCCTTGTTTATCCTCGGTTGGGTCACAGAGAAGGAATCTCAGGGATTTAGTTACTTACTATTCAAAGCAAAGCAGGCAGGAAAATTTGGTGTATCTATGCGTTTTTGCTTTCCCTTTTGATTTTTTTGTTGTATTGCATCTTTGTTGGGACTATCATAATTTCTTTACTTTGTGTTATTGGAATTAGAGGTAAAGGAACTGATTCTGATACCTGAAGGTGATACATGCCCAACTCCCGAAAAGTGTTCTTTTGCAAAATCACTCACTACCATATTTGCTTTCTCGATATATCTCAGTCCACGTTACATCATTGTTCAAGCCCCGGACATTTAGCAGTTAACATATTGTGGTCCATTCCCTATTGCTTCCAAGACATCGTACAAGGCAGATAAGTGCGAACCGGTAATCTGGACCGGGCTGTATACCCCACGAACACCTGTTACAACGGTTTCTTGTTTTCCCCGGACATGGTGGTCTGTGTTCTCATGTTGTGAAACCATTGTGGCCTCTATCGGATTATGTGTATGGTATGGCGCCCCTGAGGACGTGCCGGTGCACGGAAACTTCGCAAAACATTGGCCAACAAGTTGTTCTCCGCCCGTTCTCCGCCGTAAATGACCAGATGATAGATTTATGTAGATATATCAGAAGAGACAAGACGACATTATGAATGATGAGACTATACTGACAACCTCCGTCATTAACCTATATGAGCTCCTTCTCATGACCAGCAGAACCCCAATAACAACAGACAAATCAGGCGTAGACAAACTCTGCCTTTATTAAGCTTTAATTGTACAAGTAATAACTTTATCCTCAGCGGGACGCCAAAGCCCCTTACAGACGAAACGTGAATTTCGACCGCGAACAGAGGCTCATGTAATGTACAGTTACCCCGTTTATTCCTTTTCGCATTTCCGTCCTTATCAACTACTCTGTACCACTTTCCAACCGCACGGTACAATGATTGCAAAGGGTGTTTGATCGACTGGTGGATGGACTAGGTGTGGAAAATGGTATTGTGCGATTGTGATTGCGATAGGGTCGGGGCGGTTTACCGGAGACTCCCCTCCAGTCGGATACAGCGCAACTACCATCTTGAATGATATTTGGTTGGTAAAACTGTTCAACACCTTTTAAAACCCATTGCATCCATAGTTTTATCCTCCATCCTCAAATCCGTGACCATTGTGACACCGTCCCGTCCCTCACCAATTTATCCCCCTGGCCCACCTGATATTCCAATACAACAATCAAGTACGGAATCTATTTGAGAAGTGAAAAACAGAAGATCGCAATAAATTGATATAGCATAACCATCCTCGTACTGATATCCCTCCTTAGTTAACAAAAGGCAGCAACCCGCAGCCCGTATTCCCAGTCCATATTCCGCCATTAAACATCTTACATCATTGGCTTCGGCCCCGCGCTTTTAACTGCGCAATGCTACCATGATCACTCACCCCCTTCATGGTTAATTGTCGGTTGCAGCGCCACCTTCCGCATATCCGCCAAACACGTGCGAACAGCGGGGTAAGAATGCATCGGGTGTTGTTTCGCTTGTCCACTCGGATTATGTATGGCTGGAGTCGATGTGGGGGAAGAATACAATACTGTAACGTTTTTTCGGAAGTTAATGGGGTGAAAGTTGGTTCTAGTGTGATGGGTGAGTGATGAGATGTTGATCGATTAAGATATGATGCGTGATGGGTGGTGGAATGGGTATGTTTTGATGGTCGTTGAATTTGGTAGCATTTGAGCGATGCGTTGCTATTTTCTTTCGATATTATGCTTGTATAGACAGGTGTCCAACAAGTAATTTCCCCATATAATACGCCGTAAAGAAGACCGTTCCGTGATTAACTCCCTTTCTCCATTATATGTATTTTATGTATGCGAGACATCAAATCCCTTCCAATGTGACGCCAGAACACTCAGGTATTTTGTGCATGATCGACAGTTATGTATGATCCGATAAAATGGAAGAAGAAAAAAGATGGGGAAGCAGAACATGCATGTGAGTCACGAATGGCAAGAGACTAGAGATCTTCATCATCGACGTCTTCTATCTGCACAGTCCTTATTTTAGAAGTGTCAGCCTCTAGAGGCGTTGTAACATTCATCGCGGGAGATCCAGTTACACTTCCAACTTCGACAGATGATGCAGGTTGCCCGTGGAGAGCACCAGGTACATAACCTTCTTTCTCGAGCTGATCCATTTCCTCAGGCTCAACCAGTCTCCCGGGCTGGACCTCAGCGGCCTCTATTTTCCTCCGCACAACTGTTGGGATAAATTTGCGCACAGCTTCTTTCCGCAGATCCTTGATGACTGGAGCCGCTTCGTAAACCGTTTTAGCTTCAAGCTTAGCTTGTGCAGCTGCAGATGTAGTGGCAGCAGAAGCCGGCTGCATCTCTCCCCACCCTCTGCCTTCGCCAAGCGGTTCCGTATTTGCATTGATTCCGCGTCGGGGTGCATTCTGGCGCGGGATGGGTGGGGGTGTGTCTTTTGGCATGGGGATGCGTCGAACGCTCTCGTCCGTGTCGCTGCTTTTATTGCCATCCTCACCACTATGACGCCTCCATCGGCTATTCTCATTGCCATCCCTCCTTCTCTTTCCCAGTACACCACCATCACCACGACCTCGATCAGAGGCATGCGCTCCCTGTCTAGCTTCCCCTCTTCCAAACGTCGGGGCCCTATCACCAAGCGCCTCTCTGGCCTTCTTGACGGCGCGGAGATCCCTCTCAAGCTCTTCAAGATGTTTTTTCTCTGACGGTTTCAAAGGCTGCCCCGATTCCTCGATGGCCTTGAGATCGTTGATTTGGCGCTGGAGTCGGTCAGGGTTGCGACGAGCAAGCTTCTCATTGCGGCGAGCTTGGACCTCCGCCTTGCCTTTCTTAAGCGCTTTTTGCTTCTCCAACCGCCGTTGGGCCTGCGCGGGGTTGACGGAGCGTTCTTTGTCCTTTGCCATTATCGAATGGTTAAGGGTTTTTTTTTAAGTCTTAATTTTAGTTTATTTTTTTCTACGAAGCAGTCAACTTGGAATGGAATTGAAAGGGCATGAGTGGAGAGGAACTAGAAACAGAAAAAAAAAAAAACAATCAAGAAGCCACGTAAAAAAGAGGCATCAGAAGATGATATGCCCTGACCGCTGTGAATCGAAGGAAAATTGCTGCAGTAGTGGCTCTTGGATGTTGGTTGTTGGTTGGAATGCGCTGGGTGAAAGCTGAGGACGGACTGACTCTGTGAGGAGGCGAGTTTTGTTTTGGCTGATGTTGACTAAATATTTAGGGTTAATTTTTTATCTCCCAACCCACCCAAACTGCGGGCGCAGCTGGAGACTCAGAGAGAGCTCACAACTATACTGCTACAACGCCCACCCAACGAGTCAAACAACAGGCTCTAGAAATGACTGTGCATAAACGAGCAGCTCCAGGCCAGCGGCTACCAGGACGAAAGGCAGAGAAAATCTTTTCTGGGGTAAATAAGGGATTCCAGGCCAATAGAATGTGCTCTAAAGGGCTTCCCGCCTTAGCCTCACAGGTTGGGCACCCGAAAGCCCTACGACTTGCACTGCAGCAGCATGATGCCACCCACCAATAATGCGCAGACGGTGGCAGGGGCTGGGGATACCGACCCATTGGTGCGTGCAGACGATCAGATCACGTTTGTTTCGTTCTCCTCAACAATCCAGTCCAATCGTTAATATTATTTATTTTTGTCCTCCCGTCTTGTGTTTCGGGATCTAGTGCTCTTTTTCAGTCGGAGTACAGGATATCCGAGAACGGAGCCCCAGTGCGTGCAGAAAAAGCCGTCAGATGAACAAGAATGTCGTTGAACCTTGGTCCGCCATCTATTCCCGGCCGACGGCGACATCGAAGCACATCGAAGCGCAAGATGCGCGTGTGACTTGCAGTTGCAGCCGGCTAGACGGTGATATGGACGAGGATTCTCGGGAGATGCGATGGGAGCATTTCTCCAATGTTACTACCTACATAATTACATACATACAATGCGGTGGCTATGCTAACTCAGTGCGGATGTGGATGCGAATTGACAGCGCCGGAAGGGTATTGATTGATTTGATATCATCTCATGCTTTGTTTCTTAACGGAAACACGCTCGAGTATTGGTTTATCAATCAAATCAGAGCTTCAGCATCGACAACTGCCCTATTCCATTGCCCCTCTTCTCTGGCGGAGCGCAGGTATATTCGTTTTTCCTGTCACATCCAATCCGATGGGTATTTCACTATTTTATGTGCTGAGGCGGCGATGGGGCATTTTTCTTTGGATGATATGTTTGTTCGCATGGAAGCCTTTTTTATAACATGAGGTTATGTAGTTTTAAATGGCGATGATATAGTCAGAATCGTTCACAATCGTTTAAATATCATTAGTAATTGTAATAGACCGCATCATGGATTTTTCTTCATAGGAGTGCATGGTAAATAAAGAAATGAGAGATTAATATTACCAGTATCAATTACCTGGTGGTACTTATTGTGAGAGTGTCTCCCTTTGCTGTGAAAGGTCACCAGCTCAACTTGCCCAATTCTCCGAACCTCAATCCGCATCTCCACCCTTTTTCAACTTCATCCTTTTTCATCTTCAACCCTCCCTTCGTGCATCCGCGATCTACTCCAGCCCCCTTACCCTCTCTTACTTCTCATATTCCTTCATCACATCCGTTTCATTTCCTACCCTTATCCTGTCCAGTCTTCACCACCTCCGCAACCTCTTGAAGGCTAAATCCGTGCGGCGGCTGTATCCTAATCCTGTCTACCCGCTTTGCGACCTTCCTCCGATCTAGCCATACGCGACTATTGATCATTAGTGCAGAACAAGGCGCTTTTGAGGGATCACGGAGATTCCAATAATATATATCTCTTTGACTTTCCCTTTCCCTCTTCAGTGTCGTCCCGCCAAGTCATTTCATTCGCATTGTTCTTCATCATGAACTACCGCCCATCTGCCCTCCCATTCTTGTCCCGTGCATCCGACGACCTCCTGTTCTAAGAGCATGTCTTTGCGCACCCATCAGCCAAATACCAGATGTCCGGGTCAACGTCCATTCCTGATGCCCGGTTCGGCCTCACCTCTGCCGAGATGCAGATGGCTGTGCATCAGCAGCAAATCGCCCTCCAAGGCAGCCGTGCTGGCAGCCTCGTCTCCCGGGGGAGAGGCATGGGGAGGAATAGCAACTCGAGCTCGCGAGCTACCAGTGCAGCCAGCGCGGCCAGCAGTCATGGCAGGCTGCTGCTTGACCCGGATAGCTTGCAAGCCCTCTATTATCAGCTTGAGAGTTTGTTAAGGGATATAAGGCGGAGAATTGATTATGTAGGTACAGACATGGACGTATATTTTCATTCCCGATCGGCTCCGGTTCATTCACCTTAGATCTGGGTTCCTAACTGCTTCTGTTACCGTTGCGCCTTATCATCTCACGCAGCATCACAATGCTATTTGATTCTCGTCTTTGAGAGCTTTGGGCTGACATTTCCCATTTCCCATAGTTGAATGAACAATCAGAACTCTCTATTCAAAATACCTACGATCGAGCGGGCAATGTCGTCGCCAATGCCGATGTCGAAATTGCACGTATGCGTCAAATATTGGCGAATATTGACGAATTGGAAACTGAATTCGATAAGATCCGACGTATCAGAGATATCGTAAAGCAATACAGATCTAGAGTTGAGAGTCTAGACCACAGGTTGGATCAGGCTGCCCGCAGACGACGCTGATATGACATCCTCGTTCGTTTACTTTCACTTGCCCTATTTGCTTCGGCTTTGACATGGTGGAGGAATGAAGAATAAATCTATAATCCCCGTAATGAAAGGTCAGGCGGGATGAACAACGCGACAGCCTTTTTTAACATGTCACGAGAGAACGCCATCCCATCTCCTATTTTTGCCATGATACACTCCAAATGTCTCAATGTATTGTCTGTTGCGAAACCGCGACACATTTTCGCCCCTCCGACTGCTGGATAGTCCCCGTTCCATTACACCGCTGTTGAATGCTGCTATCACTTGCTCCGAAAATAAGATTCTTCCATGTTCAGCTCAAAGAAGAGAATAAAAGGTATCGGATATTCAGCAATCCTCGATACCAATCCTCACGGACTGCAACCTTTCCTACAGTTTGTCTACGAGACGCGAACACCAGTACCGAAAATGAACTACATCATATTTGATGCGCAACCCAATTCCGAGCGGTATGAACAGAAATTTATTTTTCTGATTATCCCCTCATGGGGCCTATGAATCTGCTTCTACACTATCGATGATGTGGAAAGGGACTTAATAACCGATATTTATACGTCTATTTTTTATTGATTTCCATCTTTAATTCTTTGCTCTGGATAACAAAATCTTCTAAGAATGGTTACATGCCTCACGGCCGAGCTTTTTCATTGATTGCTGTTGGAACCCTCGTTGTGGGTGGGCAGGATGCTGATGCGGAATGACTGAGTTGACGAGACGATGCCATGCCACATTTACCCTTCCTCGGCCATTTTCTATGTTCCCAACTTACTTTTTGTTCCATTCTATAATAACTTTACCTAATCCCGCTCCTCAGTGAATGTCTTGTGGGTGTTTTGATGACCTTTGTGCACGCAACCTTGCCTGTTCTAATGATAACCTCTTTCTACCCATCCTGGTAATTACCAATTGCTTATTATATTATCTGTGTGTGAATGTACAATCTCCTTTTCATTCCTTTCCCGCGTCACTTTCTTCCTATCTCTAGCTTTTCCAAGCAATACCAACTCCTTCTTGTGTCGTTTTCAGGTCTGGAATTCTCCGCCCTCGTTTTTCCCCTCTCCATGGCGGTCGACTCCCGTCATGTTCAATATCCAACTTGTTCATTCCTCCCTCTCCCTTTTTCTGCTCAAGCTACCCTGTCTTCCTGGTCTTTCCCACTTCCCTTAGCTCCAATGTAGGCGCTTAGCGTATTCCTGTAAACTGAATATTTCTCCCTTGTCAAACTCCGTGTGTCTATACACGCATTTTTGACCCCCTTTCCCTTTCCCTTTTCCAGGCCGCGGAGGATCAGTCCCTGGGATTTTTTTATTCCCACATAGATTGATGTTTACTGTTCACGGCGGGATATCATAAGTATTGGTAACCAAAATCCACTAGTTATGCACCCTGATACCAAACAACAATGATCCACGTTATGTAAGAATGGAAAAAGAGGGATTGTATTGTGAGCCAGATAGAAGAATTCTCTTCCTCCCTCTTTCTCCTTAACTCTGTGTAAGGGTATGCATAATCAATGAGCTAGAACAAATATCATGCATGTATTGTGTGTTCAGCTCTCTATTATTCACTTTGTATTGTTTTCAAAATGAGAGCTCTGTAGTTCCCCTAGACATATAATTTCTCTACATCACTATTCTAATTCGTGTTCAGAGTTTCTGTTTGCAGAAGTGACTTTGCCATTCATATGACAAAATACAAAATCTGGAGAACTATGTGAGACGTAACTATTAATTAAAACAATTCTCCATTTACAATATCATAATTTTAATCAGCTTCAGAAGTTTATCACAGAAAGACACAGATGCAGATGCATGTGTAATATTGCATTATTTCAATAAATTAATCTTTTGACGATGCTTTGTAAAAGAATTTATGAGTTCTGTCATGCTGTAATTATGATTCTCTGCATCATGCAGAACTGAGCAATATTTATTCAATTGCAAATGAGCTCACTTGGTGGTTCTATCCGTTATTGACAGGTCATTGGTATTTTGATTTTTCCGCTCTGCTGTCTGATTCCTTCTATCAAGACTCGAGGTAAGGCGATTGAAGGAGTTAGGTGAGGATACATATACATCCCATGTCGTATATAGGCGGTATTTAAGTAATATCATCGCATGATATCCTCCATCGCGATATGTCCAAGGTTCAACGCGCATTGCCAACATCAACTGAAACTACCGGCGTACACGTCTGCGCCCGGGTGGTCGTGGTTTCACTGTCTCTTTCTTTCTCTCTCTTCCTCCTCTCCATAAGTTTCAAGCTCCTTTTCTCAGTTTGCGGGTAACGTTTTATATAGCCACAGCTATTGCAGCGGACCACACGAACGTCAGCCCACGGCTTCTTTTTCGAACCCCCACGACTGAAATTCTCCGTCGTTTCCACACAGGTTGTGTTGGGAATCAGCAACGAGTTGCAGAGCTTGCAGACAGATCGCTTGATGTCACGGGGTAATCGCAGCTGAGACTTAAGTGATATCCCACGCATCTGAGACGCCAGCTGGCGGGAGAGCTTTGATATTTGGACATGCTGTGAAGTGCGGGGCTCTCCAAATCCCGCGGGGTCCATTCCATCTTGATGGACCATCGCGATATCTGTCGTGTCATTATTGGTGACAGCTGTGGCGCTATTGAGTGGCGATTGTAAGTTTGCCATCTCCGCTTGTTCCTCTGTACGTGCGCGACAGCAGATGTCCTGACACCGAGAGTTGCCGTTGACATCGCCCTTTGAGCGAGATTTTGATACAGAGGCTGATTGCAAGTAGTTGGAAGCTTTATACAAAAATGAAATCCGCGCACGAATATGAGCCTGCCCGGCCCCCCCAGACCCCCTTTGAGGCTTAACCTTTGCCATGATACTCGCCACTTGGGTATTACACTAGAGTATACAAATGTGACATTGGTGACTTGGAGACTGGGATATAGTTTATATCACGTGAAGGCAAAAACTGGACTTCCTCTGAGGGAACGGAAAAAATTTAATTCCATATTTTTATCACGTGTTATATGATGCCTAAAACGGCTAGTGTCTTCTCAGCTTAGTGACAAACCCCCCCAACCAGGCTTCAATCATCTCGTTCCTCTCCACGCCTAACACTTCACTTCCTTTATTTTTCCTCCATCCACCTCTCTCTTCTCCCTTTGTTTTCCATCTCCCCTGTCTCCATCTGTTATAAGTATCTCGCCAACTTGATCTCTTTCTTGTAATATTTGCTTCAGGATCATATCTAGAGTCACTATCACCATTTACGACCACCCAGCAGCGTGTCTAACCGCCAAATTTCGCGACCAACTTTTTGCCTCATCCTTCCAAAATGTCTCACGAAGAAGATCTCATTGATTATTCCGATGAGGAGCTTCAGGCAACTGATGCTGCTGCAACGTCCATAGCCCCAACTGGTACCAACGGCGCTGCTCTTAAAAAAGAGGGTGACTTGACGGTATCTGGCGTGAGAGCCGATAAGAAAGGAAGTTATGTTGGTATTCATTCGACTGGCTTCCGCGATTTCCTCCTAAAAGGAGAACTTTTGCGTGCGATCACCGATTGCGGCTTCGAACATCCATCGGAGGGTTAGTTTCCAAACAAATCACATTTCTCCCAACCTCCCTCCACTTCCTCCATCTTGCAACGTCCGTCCATCTCCTCGGGATGTTTCTTTGATGTACGCCGGAATCAATACACGCTTTTTGCGGGCCTGCAGTCGACACGAGGATATCTCTTCGAGGTTAGCTATGGTATGGTCAAAGGGGATTTTCGCAGGCAGTGTACTTGGGGCTGTTCGTCGTCATGGAGACAACCCAAATACCGATTGGCAATATTTTGCCGTATGGCATAATTATCTGTCAATGTTGGCCATTTCTGATAATGAAGAAATGCGCCGGCCGCCACGACTCAAGACGCCTGAGATTCATGATCCATATACCCCCGAGAGAGAAGTCCCAATCCTCGTGTCGATCTGCAGAAGGCTATATCTTACATTCATCTCATCCTTATTATCTTGTGCTACGGATTTCGTTCTCATTCTTTTGGTTGATATCGCTTTCCGGGACCGTTTTGATTCATGTTATCGTTTTGTGAGAATTATGGATGGACGGACGTTTTCGCGATGCGACTACACTTTCCTCAAATTTTAAAATGGTCGAATCAGTCTAACTTTTCCGTCGCTCCTCTTTACAGTCCAACAAGTTTGCATCCCGACTGCTATTCTGAATGTCGATGTTCTGTGCCAGGCTAAATCCGGTCTTGGAAAAACTGCCGTTTTTGTTCTCACAACACTTCACCAACTGGAACCAGTTCCTGGCGAATGCTCGATACTTGTTATGTGTCACACCCGAGAGCTGGCATATCAGATCAAAAACGAATATGCCCGGTTTAGTAAATATCTTCCAGATGTGAAGACTGCCGTTTTCTATGGTGGAACTCCAATGCAGAAGGATATTGAATTGCTCTCTTCGAAGGACAATTATCCCAACATTGTTGTTGGCACCCCTGGCAGATTGAATGCTCTTGTTCGTGACAAGAAACTCTCCCTTCGAAGCATTAAGGCGTTCGTTCTCGATGAGTGCGATAAGATGTTGGATCAAATCGGTTAGTACCCGATGTCCCGCTGTCGCTCTCCATTATTCAATGGCACCCACTAATTGCATTTTCTTAGACATGCGACGTGACGTTCAGGAGATTTTCCGTGCCACCCCAGCTGACAAACAGGTTATGATGTTCAGCGCTACCCTCTCGCAGGAAGTCCGGCCCATTTGCAAGAAGTTTATGCGCAATCCCCTCGAGGTGTATGTTGATGATGACACTAAGCTGACCCTCCATGGTCTTCTACAATACTACATTAAGCTCAGCGAATCAGAGAAAAACCGAAAGTTGAACGAGCTATTAGATAGCCTTGAGTTCAACCAAGTCATCATCTTCGTTAAGAGCACCCAACGTGCGACCGAGTTAGATAAGCTTCTTCGTGAATGCAACTTCCCCAGTATCGCTGTCCACTCCGGCGTTTCCCAGGAAGAGCGGTAAGTCCCATTGTTCCCAAACGGTCCTCAACCTCCGACTAATAGTTCTTTGTCTTTACAGCATCAAACGATACAAGGAGTTCAAAGAGTTCAACAAGCGTATCTGCGTGGCAACGGACGTTTTCGGTCGTGGCATCGATATTGAACGAATCAATTTGGCCATCAACTACGACTTGCCCGCGGATGCGGATTCCTACCTTCACCGTGTTGGTCGTGCTGGTCGTTTCGGTACCAAGGGTCTAGCTATCTCTTTCGTAAGCAGCGAGCAAGACCAAGAAGTTCTCAAGGACATCGAAAAGCGATTTGAAGTTGCCCTTCCGTGAGTAACTCCTAGAGCGAGAAAACAAATTATTCTTCGCCTTAACATACTGACAATTCTGGCAGTGAATATCCCGAAGGCGGCGTCGACTCCAGCGCTTATATGGCATAAACATGTCATCATGCGCCTTGTGCGGCGATGAGATGTGTCACATATCAAATTCATAGAGATTGGAATGTCGATGGATGTTCTAAATTCGCACCCATTAACATCTCTCGGTTACATTTCCTTTAAGTCATTTGGCGTGCGTCGTGTTGAAGTTTCTTTCGGATATGAGTGTTGTTTTGTTTTCGTTTTGTTTTCTTCTGTCGCTGTGCTAAATCGTGTCTGTCCTTCCTATGAGTTGCCTCTTTTATCCTAAATTGTTATAAACCTCCCTCCACCTGATGCCAAGAAACATAAATAGGATTGCTCTCAAAAATCTCAATGAATGTTTAGGGCAGAAAACACACAAGGACTCAAACATGGCTCGAGGGCTAGGGGAAGGAAAGGAGAAAAAAAAACTCCAAAAGTGTGGATTGGTTTCTAACGTGGCAAACCAAAATGAAATTTTAAAGTATCACTGTTCGTTGAAGTTCGGTTTAAAGGTGAACCGGAGTATTGGGAAAGAAAATGGGTTTCTCTAATATCCTATTCCTTTAGTTTAATAATCTATGAGATTTTTTTTTTTTCTATCTTGCTCTTCGAGTATAGCAATTTGTGGTTTACCAGAAATAGTGTACTTTCAGAAGCACCAATTATACTATCGGGAAGCAAACTGACTTCCTCCCTGCCACACGTATGAGTGGAAGCTCAGCTTTCACTGAAGCATGCACGCCTGGTATCAGCGTTTGACTGCCCTCGAAGATAATTCTGTTGGATCCACCTGTGGATCTCAACAGCTGGGGCTACTTAGAAACGCCTGCCGCGGTTTAAGACCAATAGATGTTAGTATTGGGTGTACCCCGGGTTGCCGATCTCGTAACACCCTCCAGGAGGAAATGTACTTGTGATTGTTCAATTTGCACATCCATGATTGATCCACCAGACCTATAGCATGTTATTCTTGGCCGCGTCAACCGGTAACCTCCTCTTTGTTTGGCCAAACACTGAAGGGGGAAGTGGACATGTAGTTAGATATACGGCCACAAGGCAATTGCAAGACTGCGTGTGGTGTGCAAAGTATGCATTTGAACATTTGAATTTCATGAAAACACAAAATACCATTAGGATAATGACTCTCATAGTAGCCAATATCAGGAGAAAGAAGTAATGACTAGTCAAAAGTGTTGATTTCTTTTGATCACGACTCGAATGGGATATTTTGCGTTGTTTCCAAACGATAACTCTCTACATCCGTCCACTGCTTGATGAGATCAAAGACTCTTTAACTCTTCTCACACTTGTATTGAGATATCTAGATAGTGACATTCTCCATGCCTTGAATGGCCACCGTCTGCCCATTTCAAAGTGAAAATATGTCACTAAAACAGTGTCAAAAACACGGGGAGTTTTGCATAATGAGGAATTTGCTCAGACTGGTTCATTCTCTTGACCTGAGCTGCGCTGTCTATGGTATGATCTGAACATAGATGCCAAAACCTTGATATGTGTCAGTACATTGTGGGCAAGGTGATGTCCGATTTGACAGTGTCCAATTGACAGACTTTGGGAACACAGTTCACATGGAATCTTCTTTCGCTCAAAATGGAGAAATGGTTGGAGAATGCTGACTTTTGAGAAGCGCTGAAGCACATCTTCAAATGACATGGGGAACTGCCACCAGCATATAATCTGCTGACGCATAGGTAACTCGCCATACCTCTAGTTATCCTGGCCTCTCAAAAACTAATCTGCAGCATAGCTTAATGTTCTGCTTTATGTGAAAGGATTCCACATAACTCAAATCTGAATGAGCTGGCAGGCTATGACGAGTGTATGATATTAAGATTCTTTTCACGAAATCACTGATGCTTTGGGCTCTTTCCAGAATCGTACGAAGATCATGCAACGTACACCACCAGAGACCTCGAACGGCTTCATCTTATCCAAGAAATCCACTAGGAGAACAAGGAGATGCTTCTGAAGGAAACACAGCTTGATCCCAGGAATAGGCTGACTGCGCATCAACTCATACAAGATAGAGAGTTCCATCACACTTGACTGGGTGTATGGATAGCCGCTGCGTTCGCATTAGGCCCTCAGAAGTACTCCAACTAGAAGGGCTGAAAAATACCACAACATAACCCCCCATCTATATTCTTTTGGTTTCACTTTAGACAGAAGAAAGATGAAGAAATTCTAAGAGTGAACGCAAATGCGGTCGTCGCCAACTGTTGCTAGCATTCAAAATGGAGCCAAACCCTCTCGTTTCTCAAGGAAACCTGTCTTGTAAATCGGTAAGTGTACGTTGCATATGTACGTATATACACCACAGGCTGGACTGAAAAGAAGTGGATATGCAAAGTCCAGCTGGTTGAGGAGGCCCAAAGATTGACGGAATTCAGATGCCAATGCATGGTCAGCCACAATATACAAGTCTATATGGGCTGCTCTTCGCCGTCTCATTCGACATCACCTCTGCTGGGTGGTTTGACGAATCTGTAAATTAATAGTTTGATAGTGTGTGTATTGTTAGGCAGCTAAAATGGAAGCGGCATTGTATAGCAAAAACGTACTGTGCATAATTCCAAAGTGCTCCATAGGTTGCCAAATAAAGCTTGCCTGGAGACAGTGTGTTGTGTCTAAATGTATCCACATGCGTTGCAAGGGGCGGAATCTTAACAGATTTGTCATTCTGGGGAATAACTAACTAGTTACCTATGTAACTATACACCCCTATTAATCACCTAGGTGCCCTTTATTAGTATTAAAAGGAGGGGTTTATCTGACGATGGCGCCTGAAGGCGAGATGTTAAATTAATAAGCTCCCGCATAGATGGCTGCTGATTATGACTATGAGAAGAGTTCTGGTGACATCGATATCTACGGATGCGGGGGCGGCCATGCCCTCGCGTCCAGGAGCTGTCTATAGGAACCTAGTCTATGTGGAGAATAACAGGCATTTCTCATATCAGGCACAGAAAAAAGAGTAATTTCCTAAATTCACCTTTGTTTCGAGGACAATGAGCTTGAGGTGTTCTGGCATTACCGTTTAGGGGTTAGTTACAGTTGAACGCGGTTTAAACGTTGCCCCCACGTTTCTAAAATCCAATCTAAATAAACACCTACCAACATATACTATGCACATCACTAACTACACCACACATAGTAGCAGTTCATACATCTCTCTTCAGCCTCACTGCCCTCAATGCCAGGGTTACGGGTAGATTAGGATTGGGATTGGGGTTAGGGGTAGGGATTAGGGTTACGGCAAGGTCCTCGGAAATAATAAAGAGATATGTTTCAAAAACCACAGTCAACTAGCTGTATTCCCTCATTTTTGCTCTATTGTTCCTCGAACTGTTTACCATTAAAAAAAGAAACTACTAAAGTCCAGGTAGATACATATATTTTCCATCATTCAACTCAGGCTCCCTAAACTAATTTACCTTAAGAACCTTTGAAAACCATTAAAAACTACCATCGTCATCGTCTTCAAATTTCAAGTTTATTCTGCCGCGGAAAAATTACGGCGTCGACAAGGATTGACAAAAACAGAATGAAGAGTGTTGGAAAACAACGCGGATTCTCCGGTCCTTAGCGTTGTATTTCCTCTCTTTCATTCTTTTATTCATTCCCCCCTATATTTCTTTCGCACAGGTGGGAAACGAGAATTGAAGCAAAGGATTTTATGGTTTACGGTACCTATGGGGTCTTTCAAGACGGAGTTCCCGTACCTGAGTGGCTTGAGATTTGCTTATTCCCCCTCTCTTGCTCTTCTTTTTGCTTCAACTGTCACAACCCAACGGTCTGGTAAGTGGTGGAGGCCGGGAGCTTGACATGCAGGACGTTAATTGTCATTGTTGTTGCAGATCTTCTCATGTCTAAATTGTGGAACCAGTTGAACAAGTTGTAGGAACAGAGATAACTACATAGCCCTCGTCGTTACCTACCCATATCGCAAATAAAATATATGAAGGAGAATAAAAGGAGGTCAATCCGGGACGAGCAGGCACCCGACCAGTCAATCAGCCAGCTCTGGATTTTCTTGTTGGCAGAAGAATCTTCCATCCCCTATTAACTAATCGTGCCTCCGCGCACCCACACCTGATGTGGGTGCGCCACAGCGTAACGATAAAAACAGCGTAACGATAAAAATATGGATAATTAGAACTTCAAAAATTAATATCTCATCACCACGCTGCTAATCTATGATAATTAATTTATCTATATCATCTGTAGTAGCTGTATTATTTGTGAGACATTCATATATATCATTAACCTCTTGTTGAGTTGGATCTGTGGTATTTTTCTTCAAAGCTCTCTCAACATGTTTGATTTCCTTATAATGTTCTTTTTCTGCTTCCTCCTCTTTACATTGCATGATCTTTCTATTCACATCCCTGACAGTGAGTATACCTCCTACTTGAATCTGTCAACATGTATTTTTGGTGCTGCAGTGTTTGATTGCAAGGTAGTAACCCTCAATCTCACTCTCTCTTATAGCATTAAATTCTGTCTGAACAAGACTGTCTTGGAAAATCTTGTTCAATTGATTGCTCAGATGAGGTGATTTGAAATCAAGTGTATTCTTCATATCTTGCATTGTCTTCTTTGTCACTTGAATATGATGTTGTAGCTTCTCAATTGTCTTGAGTGAGAATAGCTGTGATGAAGCAATATCTGAACAGCTTGATTGCAGTGAAAAGAAGTCTTTTCCATATATTTGCAACTCAGAGTAGTCAGAGACCTTTGAATCTAGCTTAAGCAGTATAGATTGTGAATTGAATGAGACAATATCACAATTCATAAAGTCAGTCTGAGTAATAAAAGATTGAAAAGTCTTTTTGCAGACATCAACTAGATTCTGTAAAAATTGACATTTTTCATACTACTCATATTCATATCATGCAGCTTGATTAACTGTCTTTGAATGATAGTGCTTATACTGCTGAAAAAATACACTGTCTAAAAATTGCAGTATATTAGTTAAATGTGAAGAAAATTCATATAGAATAAGCTTGTGAAAATCACAGTATTGTAGAAATTTTTCAGTGAGATAAGATTTATAATTGTCAAGAAGCAGCAATTGATGACTGTCTTGCTGACATTTTTTAGAGATCTCATTAAAGTGCTGAATCCATGCAAAGCCAATCTCATCATTGATATAGCCAGTATCTGATGTTGTGATTGTATATCTGCCCAGTAGATTGCTTTGTGTATACCAATCTTCAAATTGAGTTTTGAATTTCATGATGATGAAGGGATTCAATACCTCATCATCTGCTGAAACACACTCAATCACAGTGATCAATCCTCAAGAATATGATGAAGTTATAACTGAATTAAAGTCTTTAAAAGCAGTAATAACCCATTCTTCATGTCCTTGACCCTCTTGAAAGCCAATCTCATTGAAGTTGTAGATATTGCAGGTTTGAAACACATACTTTTGAAGTAAGATTTTCAAATGGTCAAATCACATCTTGATGTAACTAATATTCTCAACAGCAATTCTTTTCAGATTCATTGTCTTCTGCTTAACCCTTTTATACCCATCCAAGCTTTGTATATATCAATAGGTCCACATCTTGCTGACCATGGGTGGGGAGGTTGAAGGATCAGTATGATGGCATTTGAGGATGAGATTCATGTTATCTTGAATCTGCTCTGCAGTCAGCAGACAATTATTTCTGTCCATATGAGCTATCCACTCTTTTAATGCGTTCTCCTGGCTCTTGCTAAGCTTCTTGTTCAGTGCAGTCTTTGCATTGCATGTTTTTCTTCCATTGATTCTTGCTCAAAGACATTGATAAGGAATGTTGAATTTGTGTGACAGAGGTAGGATTTTCTGTTTTCAATTGCCATTATAGACTTCAATGACACTCTGAATACATTTTTCAAGATCATCTATCTTATTGGTCATGGTGGTGGTGATATATTAATATTTGAAGATTGATTAATGAAGAAGTTGATATTTTTATCATTACGCTGTTTTTATCGTTACGCTATAGCGCACCCACAAGAGGTGTGGGTGCACGGAGGCATGATTATTAGTTAATGAAGAGATCGAAAAAAGTAAAACATGAAACAGTCAATCATAAGCTGATGTCAGTCGAGCATTTCTATCCGCTTGGCGCTTGGGGTCCCGCTGCAAATTCACCTGCTAGTTGGACGCCACATCTTTCTTCATGTTCGCTTCCCGCCACTTCCATCACCACCCGGCTGGACCTGATCTGTGGCTTGATGGGATTAGCTGTCCAAAAAGAAGATCGACACGCGGTTATTACGAGAGTTGGCAGGAGAAACGACCTGAAGATTATCGATTTTGGGCCGAAGGGGGAAAACAACTCCTAGGCAAGTTTAGCTATGAGCAAAAAAATAAAAGTAAAATATAAGAGTAAAATCAAAAAAATTGAGGATTTCAATTATAGTTGCCTCCAGTTGCCATAGTGCGACTCCCGTGCAAGGGTGCACTTGTAGATAAGAAAAAGAATGAATTCGAGTATTTCATATTGCAGCGCAACAGGTGGGGATCTTGGTGATTTTGGTTGTGCCCCTGGCTGATAGCAGAATCCAATCTTCGGAAAAACCAAAGATATGGGCTTTTTGTTATCGGGGCACAGGATATTTTGTGGTTGACGATGTCTTTTTGATCTTGTGCCATTTGCACGCGGTTGATATTGTTATATCACGTAACTCCCCTGCGCGGAGTTCCGGAGGTGGAGTAAATTGGAAAAGAAGAGCAAAATAGAATCCTTGGGGCAAATGGGAAGAGATTTCCCATCCATATTCCCCCCCCGCTTATCCATGTTCAAGGATGGATCCATGAAAATGGGATGTAATTTCCTTTCCTTGGAATAAAAATATCCCTGACAGAGCCTGACGGAGCCTGACGCTTGTGCCTTTACGTCCTTAGCTTCTGGAATGTATTGGCATTCCACTTTTTCCCTTGCCAGTAACAGAATCAAGGAACACTACGATCCCCGGGCCTGATCGTCTAATTATGAAATCATGAAAACAAGGAAATCCAGGTGGGCTGGTCTAGTCAGGGATCTAGAATGCTGAGCTGATTTATTTTAAAACCCTACCAAATGAAGGACGGGGTTCTGTCAAACAAGCAGGTTTGAGAAACCGGCTCCCCAGTTACACCACCACCTCTCTTCCACTAAGCGGTATCAAGCGGGCAGTTCTTTTGTTATAACTGGTCTATTGAGGCAACGAGGGATAAATCAAAACTCATTTCTCAAGGGCCTAAAGGCAAGTTGAGACAATGACATTATTGATGAAGTGGATGGATGATCGACGGTGGTCAAAGAGGACTTTTGAGTTGCACGCCTGTATGTAGAGTACATATACACTTCATCCTTTCGTCTCGTTGCGAGAAAACTGCCAGAGCTTGTGAAATAAGCCGATGAGAATGAACTATTGACTCTCCAGGTGTTGTTGCAGTTGTCTAGAGCGGCTGCTGTGCACTTGTACTTCCGTACGTTGTTGCACGATCTCATGGCCAATTGAAGGCGTCCATGGTTGCTGAGAAAAGACGTTAAAAAAAAGAAAAAGAAAAAGAAAAAGAAAAACTTAAAATGTCATGTGTAGAAACGTAAAATAATGTAAAATACTCACCAGGAATGCAGGGTTGATGATCTTTGATGATCAGGGCAATCTTCATAGGGGTGACTGTTAAGAGTAGTGGTTAAAGCTTTTGTGATGATTAGTTACTTGACTTGAAGATAGACATGCATAGGGGGGTTGAAAGAGAGAAGAAGTAAATAGCGTGGTTCCAAGATTGTCAAATGTGTCACTGTCAATTTGTCCCCATGCCTTTATTTCCTTGTTTTTGAATAGCGTTTTCCATCCAAAGAGTCCACTTCTAGTTGATGTTATCGATATCCCCATGTGTCTAGGCATAGCATTGAAGACGTGCATACGCTGCAGAACTTGACAGGGCATGGCTTTCCAAGCCTAAGGACGCATTAGCCCCAGGAGAGATATCCCTGGATCGCCGCAAAAGGATCTCTAAAAATATAATATGTAGTTGTATAATAAAATAAAAGAGTTAAAAAGGCCCCCCGGCCAGCAGAGATAAAATGGGTGAGTCGCATGAAGCCAACCACATATTATTCCGTATTCCGTAGCCTGTCGATAGTTAGTATTTATCAGGTCGTAGAACAGCAGTGACGCTGTAGATAGGATCACTTTAAACAGGCCACTAGCCTAACGATTCGTGCTCTTTGCGCAATGGATGTAAGCCGGTCCACCCTTTGCATTGCCACCGCCCAGCCCTAGCCCTCTGCCTTGTCTGCCTTAATTATGAGTGTACGCGTTGTCCAAGGCTATCACGTCGTAGCTCGGAGCGAACAGGCCATACCTGACGACTCTCTGCAGCCAGTGACTGTCCAGGTGGCAAGTGTCTACCAGTGGTCAAGCTCTCTTCCCCCAGGAACCGTTGTGCTGAGTCTTCCTCGTTGAGGTCTTCCAGGAGTAGGAAGTTGTAATAGCAACATGAGGAGGTAAGCAGTTGTGTAGTGGTGAGAGAGCCGGGTATAGCTTCATTGAATTTCAGGAATCATCAATACTCATCCTCAGGTCTTCGGTTCATCTCTTCTCTGCTCTTCATTCCAGGAAGCACTCTATATCTCTCTTGCCCACTCATTTTCTCCCCAATTCCTCACAGCCCCGATGACTTTGAATAATATAAAATCAGAATAAAATAGTTCCATCCATCTGCTGTACATTTTCCGATCATTAGGCCTTATAGATTATTCCATAATTCCATAATTCCATAATTCCATATTTAATTCCCCACAGCTGCCATCACTGGCTGTTTCTGTTGCTGTCACGTTGTTCTGCTGTTCTGTTGTTATATGTCATATACTGCGTTCCTTGGTTGCCCGAGAAAACTAAGTTCGCCCCATTTTTCTCTCCGCTCCCTTGGACCCAATAAAAAAAAAAAAGTTGCGTCTTTGCTTCTTCCAACCACGACACCATACGATAGGACTCACTCCTCCCGCTACAACTTCCCCCCAAACCCGCCAACCTCCAAACCTCCACCCATTCCCTCTCTCTCCCTCTTCATCCAACCATCCATCTCTCCTCGAGTTAGTCTTTGTTCAAAACCCAAACAACTTATCAAAGCCGCTGGCGAGAGTGATGATCTAGTTCTGGTTGTCGAATTAGGGTCTTCTCATACCCGCTGCTCGACTCGAGTATCTCTGCCCGTGTCTGTCGCCTGTTGATCTGACGTCGTCGCACTGTGTGGCATCCCGGATACCTCTACAGTCGCTTCATCTAGGACTACAACACCCAATACCCGTACTTGCATTTCCCGTAGCCGCACTGTCTTGACGCTCATCGCCTGTCATCGTCGCTCGTTAGTTTGCTTGCAATTGTTTTCTCAGCGATCTCCCTCGGTTC
This sequence comes from Paracoccidioides brasiliensis, assembly GCF_000150735.1. Taxonomy (NCBI): domain Eukaryota; kingdom Fungi; phylum Ascomycota; class Eurotiomycetes; order Onygenales; family Ajellomycetaceae; genus Paracoccidioides; species Paracoccidioides brasiliensis. The sequence continues at coordinate 677,620 of NW_011371362.1, forward strand.
CCTCTGTTTCTCCACTCCTCCCTACCTCCTTGAATCCCACATTAAAGACAAGGAATCAATACATTCTCGCTCCTAGCTACTGGATGTCCGCATCAGTTTCATTTTAGGGAGACTTAACAGTGCTTCCCGTTTGCCGGGAATCTCTTCTCTTTTCTTTTCGCTCTTTTGCTTTTCCCTTCTGCGGGAGTGCCCTTTTTGCCCCCCTTCCCGCGGCTCTTGCTTGGTTGACCTTGGGTCTTTCTGCACCCAAGTCTGCCGGCAATGGTTCCTTCGCCGCCCAGACTGCGGATCCTATCAGGTACGTCTTGGCCTTGAGCGCAAACCATTCCCTCTAATACAAAGTTATATCTACATCGTTATCCATTGTAGCTTGATGCCTGTTATACGAAAGTCAATGTTCCCTGGTGTTTGGCTCTGATGCTCTGATTTGGGTTTAATTTCGCCTCTCTTAACGCAAAGAGGTCACTGGTCTGACTGTCTTGTAGTTGGAGGCAATGCAATCTCAGCTTTTCTCTCGTGGCGGCTTCAGGCCACAAAATCGTGTGATGTGACTCTTGTATGGAAGTCGGGCTTTGATGCTGTCTCGCAATATGGTATCATTTTCAGGTATGCTTCAAATTGCATGCACTACTTTTGATTCTTCCAATCGAAGCTTGGATGCGTGAATCTATGTAACTAATGCCTGCTTTAATTTAGGTCCAAACTGTTTGGTATTGAACGCTTCAAACCCTTCCAGGGTATGTGAATCTAGTCAAAAATCCAGCACATTTGATTTATGTAGAGGCTTTCCACTGACTTCAATGCTTATTGTAATAGTTGTCCGCAGCCCAGACGAAATAGTTTCACCAGACCATCCCTTCGACTACGTTATTCTTTGCCTGAAAGCTCTACCAGACGTCTACGACCTTGCCTCTGTTATTGAGTCAGTCGTCACTCCCCAACACACTTGTATACTAGTCAACACCACCAGTACACTAGGAGTCGAAGCTCACTTGGAGCACCGCTTTCCTACAAACGTTGTCCTCTCTCTGGTGTCCGGGATCGAAATCAACCAGACAGGCACTAGCGAATTCGAGCATGCTGCGTCAACGAATGTCTGGGTTGGGCCCGCCACAAAAAATGCCATGATCCCCTCGTCAATTCAAACAGACATGGCTGTGGCATTGGCAATTACACTGGGCACAGGCCAGGTGGACTGCAAGGTATCAGAAAATATAAGGCAGGAGCAATATGATCGCATGATTGGGTAAGTCACCGACCAAAAAAAAAACCCTCTACATCTGTTATTTTATTTTATTTTTTGTTGGGATGCTCATATCATCATAACAGGCCTATCTCTTTCCATCCGGCTAGCGTGATATTCGATTGTCCAAAACACGCGGATCTGTTAGAGAAAATTGGACTTCGCCAATTGGTTTCGGACGTTATTGACGAGCTCGTCAGTCTAGCCAATTCTCAAGGTTGCACATTTTCCGAAAAATTCAAGGAGTCAACAATCGAGAAAATGATCTCTCCGTCAGAGTGTTCAAGTATTATGTACCAAGATTTCCAAGCTAGGCGTCCAATGGAAGTAGAAACATTCTTGGGATCCCCGATAAAACTTGCCATGGAAACTGGAATTAAAGTTCCTCGAATCGAAACGCTATATGCCATGCTTCACCACATTAACACCGTTAATCAGACAAAGCAACAACAGGATGCGGCATCACCCAACGCCATGCACCCACCCCCTCGAATTTCGTCCGCAGCGCATCCTCCCCGACCCCCCTTGAATGGAGTGCGTGGTGGTAGAATTGGGCCTGGCCCTGATGGGGGAATGCCCTTACCTAGACGTGGGCCTCCCCCGATGGGTTCCCATCCCAAGCCACCTCCCAATGGATACCCTCCGAGAGGCCTGCCCCCAGTGCAGCGGGAAACATCAGAAGAGAATAACTTGGAGGAATTCAGTCACCTTATTCTTTACGATGACGTGGTAGAGGACGGCGTGCAGAATGGTGGATATGCTCCCGTGTCAAATGGAGGAGGCACTTCCGCTGCGGACCTTGCCCTCAGAGAGCGTGAGCTAGCCCTCCGACAACGTGAACTACAATTGCGAGAACAGGAAATGAGCCTGAAAAGAGGCAGACGACGAACATCAGCCGGCCGTGATGCTTTCGACGACATGGATGATGATGATTATTTTGACCCCATGGATTGTGGCCCGCCTATGCCACAAATTGACCCTGACAATTTTGATATGATGAGTGTTACTTCTCGTAGAAATCGGAAAGTGCCCAATGCAAGTCAGTTCCGCAAGAACCCGGAAATGGGTGGCGGCCCTCCCTCTAGGCCACCATCGGCTTTTAGCAGGCAGTTTGCTGGTGGCCGTATGAGTGGTGGAGGGAGAAATCGTGCTAGCTCTCGGCTTCTGGACGAGATTCCTGGGATGCATGATTCCCTGTTGAATAACCCCATGATGGGCTATTCTTCCAATCGATATGGAAATGTTGACAGGAAAGAGATGCGGGATGAATCGAGAGCAAACTCACTGACCGCCAGCCGCATCAATGACTTAGGACAGGGTAACTTCCACCCAAGCAGACGACCTAGTCAGTCTCCTGGAACTTCTTTCCACCCTGCCGGACGTGGTATGGGGCGCCCTTCACCAGGTCATGATCTGTATAACGGACAGCCACTTATGATGTCACCAGGAGGAAGACCGTCCCCTGGAATGATGAAAGCACCGGTCCCGAAGTATCCTCCGGGGCAGGGAAATGCGGTAGCCCCGCAACAGGTCGAGCAACATGTCGGGGTGAGCAATTCGTATCCAACCAAGGGCAGTCCAAATGTTCGAAGTCTGACAGGGAGTGCGAGCGCCAGCGCGGGGAGTGGGGATAGTGGTGCCAGCGCCAATCTCGACCCTGAAACTTCCGCTCATAGCAGCCAGAGTAGTCTAGGGCCTCGTCCACCGGTGTTAACTCGTTAAGAATGTAGGCATATGAAAGCGGGTTTTCAATCTCGAACATTGTTTGTTAGCCCCGATTCCCCGACCCAATTTACATACCCCACGCCTTGGTTTGTTTCCCCGAAACCGGAAACCGGGAAACCGCCCAAAGTTTACGTTATGAATTTTTTAGACGCCCCCTCATTAATGATATCCTCTTCACCCAACCTGGCAGTACCCTCCATCGGGGATAGGCCCTGATTGCGAGTCTTTAATTTGAATTTATTTTACATAAACCGTTGCATTTTCTGTTTGCTCTTTTCTTATGGCATTAGCTCAGTTCTCTTTTGTCCCTGCTATACAATACGTCTCCCTCTGGCAGTTCCCCCCCTCCAATCCTTTTTCTGCTTTTCTGTGTTGTCAAGGTATCATCCCAACCTTTCCCCGACCAATACATATTAAGCGGGGTTTTCTTCCATTACTAGCACTCGGGTGTTCATAGAAAAATTTTACAGCTTGCATCGCTGGATTGCCAGGTTTATACCCAAATATGCAGTTTCCACTTCTGCCATATGGAGGGAAAGGTCCCCTCTTGTCTTCAGTGAATGGCTGGTTTTCTATTGCAGGTCTTTTTTCTTACCAATGCATGGTACTATGTCTGTCTTATGAATCGGTTTGGTGAGATTATTAATCATATTAAAATGCCTTCCTTGGTACACATCCACTCATACACACTCTGCACACACAGCCTCTGCTTTTCATTTGATCTTTTCTTTTCCTTTTCTAATTGAAAACCAAAACGTTTCTTAATCAGTTTTCTTTCTGCCTCTCACTTTTTTGCTTGCAAATAGGCTGTACTCTGCATCCTTCCTGGCGTCATTTAATTTTAATTTTTCTTCTCTTTTGTCTCTTTATAGTTCTCTTGCTTTCACTTTATTAATTGCCTTGTATTTTTCTATTTTTCCAACCCTACCTTTTCCTATGTTGTATTAATTTTTTCTTCTTTTCTTAGCCAGACCTGTTGCGCTGCATATGGTAAACTGGTGTTTGTCAAAAGAATGTGGATGGGATTCAGTAATGAACATTCATCAAGGTCAGAAAGTAAGCCTTGAGTTTTTGGCGCAGCAGACCATACAAAGAGAGAAAGATCAAATGAGAAAGACAGTGATAGTTGTGAGAATTAAAGAGGGTAGGAATTAATTTCTTAATCAACATCTTGTTCATGTATTCTATCTGACAATTTGCTTATCAATTGTGAACAATGAAAAAGCATTATAATGTCTCAATTCCTTTCTCTCTGTTTATCATCTAATCGTCTCAAGCTTTTTGCCTCCTGGCCCTCATCTCCATCTCCATTTCCATCCCCTTCCTCGCTTCATCACTTCCAGTTAATGTGGTAACTTACATCAATACTCACATGATTGTCTTTCCCCTGGAATTTGAAGTAATAGATTTTCTAAGTTGTAACTATTGTGACTATCTCTTGGAAACTAATTTAAGAATTGAGAGAACCATTAAGCAAACGAATATTAAAAGTATAGTTCTACTTGCAGTTGCTAACAATTCAATTAGAAATATTTTTGGGGATATTTTCAGGGGTTGAAATCCATAACAAGAGGGAGGAGGAACAACTAGTTGTCAGGTGATTATAAGATCTACCAACGTATCAAATCCATGGATAGACGCCGCCTGTAAACAATCCACCAGTTTTCGAGGACTTTTCTCCTTGGTTTCGCAACAAACCTACACGGCTTGCATTATGCGGTGTTCCCTTTGCAATAAGGTCGCCTTCATTATAACTAACCCACCGTCCAATCCCCCTGGTTAAAAGAACACATCCACTTTCATCCCAATACACCGAGCAAACAACAATAACAAAAATGCCAACCCACCAGCAACAACAATCCTCCTACAACCAAAACCACAACCGTAACAATAACAATAGCAATAGCAATAGCAATGACTGCCAATCCCGCTCGCGCCCTTCCTCCGCCACAGCCGCATATACTACCAACCTCACAACCAACCCTGCATATTCAACCTCAACCTCATCACAGGCACAGGCACAAGCACAACACCAACAACTCCTCCCACAAACATCCATGGCTATGTCCACTGCCAAAACGCGCCAATATGCACAACTACACTCCCAGCTCGCGCAGCTGAATGCGCACTTAGCCGATATGGAAAATCTCATGCGCATGACAGCTGCGCAGGCGGGCGATATGCGGTTTCTTGGTGGTTATGTGGGGGGGATGTTCATGGGAGCTGCGAAGGTATTGGGGGAGGAAGGCGGTGACAAGGGGGGTGGGGGTGCCGGCGAACGTGGGAGTGGGAGGAAAGGGGGTGGTTAGGGGTTTGAATTGGCTGTGCGATGTTATTATTGTGGTTGTTATGGGGGGGCATGAAGGTTGTGGATTTGGCTGGGTATATTTGTTGGTATGTGGTATACTACATGGGTATGAAAGACTACATGAAATTGGTCTATTTGATGGTTTGATTTCACCGATCAGCGGAGTATATAAAGTAAAAAGGACCAAACAGATAAAGGGAACAAGGCATCTCCGACACACACACACACACACACCCCAATCATCCCTCGGAATTGGATATGCTCTAGTCGTCAACATCAAAAGCTCCTCCGAGGAGAATGGCTGGCTCGTCTATGTTGTGATGCTCATAACTAAGACAATTGACTCATCGTGTCAGTCATGCAGTGCACTACCCTTTGCAAGTCTTGATATTTTCACCTGCTCGATCAAACTTCATCAAAGACATGACACACATACCTCAATGTTCCGACTCCTCCAGCCTCCAACATAAATGCAGTTTCCGTCAACGGTTTCCCAATCCAGCGCATGGCAAACGCCCTCGAAATGTGCCCATGGGCAACAACAAGATCGTCGCGTTTCGGCACCTCATGCGCGGACCTTCCCAATGGCTTTGCTGTGATATTTCAATCTGACTTCATCAATGAGCGCATCGAGTCGTTGGATGATATCCTCTGGCGATCTTTCAGCAATTAGGATCAGAGACAGGCAGCTCTATTTTGCAGTCTACAAAAATTGCTAAATGGAAAAAAGCTGACAGAAGAATTGGGTTGTCTTGTGTCCCTCTTTTTAAGTCAATCAATGCAACTCACTCTCCGCGTGGACATCCATCCCGCCAAATATCCCGCGACCCATCCCATTCCTAGCCCTCTGCTCTCGGATCCCCTCACTTTTCATGCCTTCGCAATCACCATAGTCCCATTCACGGATAGCTTTGGTGATTTCAGCCTATGCTTCGGTACGTAGAGGCGTGTTTTGCCTCTCGTATAGCCATGGTAGGCGATTTTTGCATCCAATCTCAAGGGGTCCGAGCCTTCGTTGCGCTCTTCAGCGGGGGGAGACATATCCTGAGGCAGACAGCAATTATGTCAGGGGTAAAAGGGATTCATCAGTTGGGAGGAAGGGGGATGAACTGGAAGCAAAAAGGATAAACAGGAATAGGTAGCCTGTTTGGCTTACATGTGTGCAAGGTTTTTTGAGACAATTAATCGATCGTCTCCTTCCAGTGCTTTCCCGGTAGATTTTACTCTCTTCTCACCGTTTTCTGTTAAGAGTAGGTCCGTAGAGCCTGTGTGTTGACCATTCAGTCTCATCGTGGCGAACGATGAAGCACAGCGGGCGGCGCGAGAGGCATTTTCGTTTTTGGGCGACATCTATAGTTGTGTGTATCGGTCTATCTTCAATGATCGATCAGGTTAAAGAGAGGGGATGCGCTGAGAATCGCAAGGTTTACTGGAAGGTTTGCTGGAGATGGACTACAGTCTTTTATATAGTTGTGCAATTTCGTTCGAATTGCTTGCGCTCTGGGTTTGCGTATTTTCTTTCATTCTTAAGGGGGCATCTAGGCTTTGGCTGATTGATGGTTCAGGGCATATGATAACTAATTTCCTTAGACCACTGCAGCGTATGACTCTAATTCGAATACTTCCATTGCTGCTGGAGGGTTTTATTGCTTTCTTGCAAAAATTGTACAAATACTCCGTAGAGAAAACTGAACTGAGTTTTTTTTTTTTTTTTTTTTTTTTTTTTTTTTTTTTTTTTTTTTTTTTTTTTTTTTTTGGCCCGGAAAGCTGCAAACATGACAAACTGGAAAGGCTTCCCAATTTACACAAACCGATGGCTTCAGAAACTCCTCCGCATAGATACTCAATTGTGTGTTATTTGACCAGCACATTCCCTCATCGCCTGGGAGATCCTTTAAAACTTGTTGTCGCAAGTGGCCATGGCAGGCCTTTCTCCCAAAGCACGACGAATCATCCTCACCGCCGGCGTAACAATATGCACGATTACAGGCTCTCTCTACGGTGCGGGATTGAAGATGAATCAGGATACGAAGAAAGTGCGTTATTCGTTTAATACCACAAATGCGCAAAGGGGGATGGATTTATTTTTATTTTTAATTTTTTTATTTTTTAGTTGTTGCATAGTTAATCTAACAGGAGTATTAAAAATTTTATAGAAGGTCGAAAGACAACTGTCTGCCACACCTGCTGAGAAAATCCAAGCCCTCCAATCTGTCAGAGAAAAACTCGTTATACGTCGATCCTCCTTGGAGAAGCAAATCAGAGATTTGCAGGCGAGACAGGAGAGTAGGCGCAGGAACGAGAGCATTGGGAGTAGTGGGAAGGGGGGTTGAAATGGAGTATTGCTTATCGCGAGCTGACGTTCGAGCCGTTTACCGAGCTGGACAGGAAATGGGTTGTTCTACAAATGACATACGCATATCGATGCTAGGCAAAGGGGGGATGGAATTGGGGTCTTTTGAACGCACATTTCCCCGCTTATTTGGATTCACCTTTGGTATCCACTTCCATGTGGTGGAGGATTCCGGAAGGTGGAAAAGCATGCCATGGAGTTCAACGTTCATTGTTTCTGAGATCTTTCTAGGGGGTGATGGGAACTTCACACGGGCACATATTGCTGTTCCCGTGGCTCCGGAAGTCTGTGTTGGGTGGGCTTGGAAGGTCCAGCAGATTTCCCTGCTTCTCAGACTGCATCCTGTTATCGACAACACAATAGCATGCTTTATCAATTTGGGGATGGCGCAATGAGAAACTGAAAATAAGATATTGGGATACGTTCCTTACATCGACTGGAGGAGTCATGGCCAAGCTTCCTGCCGATGTGCATACGTTTTGGGTGGACTCTTGTCCACCTGACCGCGATTCGAGTTCATGCCGTAAAAACTCGGCTCGTCTGTCGTCCTCGACCCTCTTGCTAGTACAAATTGTCGATCTCCTTCGGACTCGAATTGCATTCAGCATCTGGTCAGGACAAAGGACGTTGTTGATGTGCTGCATGTATCGGATGATAGATATACCAATATGCGAAACCGGTTGGGATTTTGGTTTATGGGCCGGATTCGTTCATTGTGTCTGCAAATATAAAGCCTTTCCTGAGCTCTAAGCTCTAGGACTGTGAACCAGCGGTTGCCAATTATAGTATGGTAGGAGGTGTCGACTTGAGATGGACCCATGCGCAACGCAACACAACCAAGGTAGAAAAAAAATAAATTAAAAATACAATTCGGGAGGGAAACGACTGGCATTTGGATTGCCATATCATTTGTCCGGTTGGACTAGTGATGAAAAAGTTGAAAATCATCAACCGTTTTCTACTCGTTTGATTGCCCTGAGGAGATATATTAATGAAATGTACCTGTGTTGTTTATCTTGGATTAATTGCCAACCTGATCCAGCAATGTAAGGGGCTCATTTTTGCCGGCATCGCCTGTCGGTGGAATATCACAGCGCTCAGAGACGGATCTCGGTTGTATTAATTTGCACATTTCTATGATGTCTGACTATCGACGCATTTATCAAGCAAATATATCTTTTTATTCTTTTGTTTGTTTCGCAAAAGTTGAATGGAATATTAGAGCGTCACTTAAGTTAATGCAGGATATTAACCTAATCCCTTAACGGCTGCTAAGACCTAGCCCTAACTCCTTAAGAATCCCAACATGGGTTATACGGGTATGTGGGTGATCGCAATACAGGTATGGGCGCCCTTACGTGAATCCGTTGCGGTGTTCGGTGTTGACGGTTCAAAGTCAGATTTTAGATTCTTTCATTCAGCTCGGAGCTAGTTACCATCCACTGCTCATCTCATTCTGCTCGGGAACCTCAAACATCAACTGGCAGTTACGTATATATTTCTGTTGACAAGAACCAACAAATTTAATTCGAAGCATAGTCCCTCTCCTCGACTTCTTATTTCTCCATTAGCAAACAAGGAGACAGACATAATGTTTGCTCACTTTACCCCTCGACATATTCCACCCCTCCTTGTTGCTGCTGCCATGACATTCGGTGGCCTGATCCCATTCTATAATGCCGAGTATGCGATCAAAGAATTTGGCCTTCCGCAACGTATTGCCGTCTCCAAACCAGCGCAATCAGTGATGCTGACAGCATCAGCACGCATCAGTGCAATCGGACTTGCGCTATGGGCATTTTACTCTCAAGGAAAACTCGCGGAATTCGATACCATCCTGATAACCCTCGGATATGTCGGTCTGGTGGATGGATATGTGTGCTGGCGTGAAGGAGTGCCTGTTAGGGCTGTTTTCCGGGTTACTTCAGGGGTGTTAATTGCTGCCTGGGGCTGGTATGGTATGACAGAGGGACCATGATCTATCTGGGCTCTGCAGGGAGTGGTGAGCAGGCGAGCAACTATCCATCAGGACTGTTCTCATGTATACGAGCCTGAACGCTTGTTTGATGAAGAGGAGATGTTGAGTGAGCGATGGCCTGCGAATCATGGAAAAGGACAGCGTGCTATGGGATTATCATTGGTCTCGTAGCTTCGAACTGATTTGGGAATAAATCAATGATCTGATTTAATCATTAAAGCATCAAATCTTGTTTAAATTCGGAGTCGAACTTGGCTTTTGCCATGGATCAAATTAGCTTGCCTATGTAAATCTATATGCCTAAATAGGTTATCGCTACCTCCATCTAGATATAATTCAAGCCGTACCGAGACATCCAGCCAAAACCCGTTTATCAGCCAAAATGCAAATTATTATCCACCATGACAAATAATCAGTTCCAGTGAGCATTGGCAAGCTCTCCAGATTCCCATACCGCTGATGTCAAAATTTGAGGAATCGTTTCGAACGCAAATGAAAATATGGACGTTAAGGATTCCTGGGAGGGAAAAGAAGAACGGACAAACAAAGAGAGAGTATCGGAATATCGACAACAAAAAAGTAAAACTAACACTCCAACACGAACTTGTCGATCAGGGATACCAGTCATCCGAAATGCAGGAAATCCTAAAGATGAACGCAAAACGAAAGGGGATATGAATATAAAATGGCCAGTCTACCCAGAAAATTGAAGAATAAAAGCCCGAGGAATCCAAATAATGACAAAATAACGATAAAACTCAATTCTCTAAAACCCCCCTCGCCAAGACTCCCAGATTAGCTTCATACCTACCGGGACTATGATCTCCCAACATCCCGGACCCAAATCTGACTTCACGGAACCGCGTTTCCACATCGCGGATGAATTTTAGCTGCACACGAGTTGCAGGTCGGCCCAGGCGTGGCGACCCATCAGTGCTGCTATAGGGATCCAGTGTAAATGAATCGCGCTGCAAAACGCGCATCGTTTCGACGACAAAAACTTCGCCAGGGGGTAGTAGCTTTGGCGCAACCAGGTTCTCTCGCAGGGATTTCAGCGTGGTCCAGGCCCAGGAATCCTCGCCGACTCTATCGCCTGCATGTATGAATAGTGGCGGCCTATTTACGCAGAACCCGTTCATAAGACGCGCAGTGATGCTTTCCCAGACGCGTGAGCGGACATGAGACTTGGCGTCGGACATGTCGCTTTTGAACGCCATGGAGACGGCGTGGAAGTCGTGGAGGACGCCGAGGGATAATGTGGGGACGATGTCTTGGCCGTTGACGACTGTTGTGATTAGACCTCTTGTGGCACGGCGGAGGGACGGGCACATTACGGCGGGTGGGCCGAAGGCGTAGACGTGTATTGGTCGTCCTGAGGGGAGAAAGAGTTGGTTCGGATGCTTTTCGATTTGCGTGCTGCTGGAGGATACCATGGACATGTCTAGTGAAGGATCTGATGCAGTTACGAAGGAAGGACCAGGTTTGTCGGGATCTTTTGGCTTCGACACTAGGGTTGCGAGGAGAGCAGCGACCCCCCCGCCTAAGGAATGGCCGCAGAAAATGACACCATACTCTGGGAACTCCTCTAATGCGGCTCGCATGGTCACCATGACACGCCTCCCACCTCCTTCGAGGAGCCGCCTTGCTGACGCATGCATTCCTTTGTGAACCTGCCATGTCTTTCCCAACCAGTAGAGGTCGTCATAATCACATGTCATGTCTGTCAAAATATCTTCAAATCCCCACGTTCCTCTAAGCGTCAGGACAACGGCTTTGGAGGCATGATCTAGGGATAGATAGTGGACCAAGGGGAACCCTTCAGCTGTTTCACCAGCTGAATTCGAGCCACCAGCAGGGTCGACGAAGGATGAAAGCAGTATAGTTGACGCTGGGAGTCCAGTATGTTTCGAAAATGAACGGTGCTCATGATTATCATCATAAATATCTTTGTTCTTCTGCCATGTATGTTTGACTTCTCCGATACCCATTATGCGGAGGAAGTTCGAACCATACGATGCAGATGAGAAGCGGCAAAATCTCTGGATATTTTTCACAATGTGGTCGTCAGGGAACATTCCGGGAACCCTCCCGTCACGCTTAAGGGCCCGAATCGTGGCTTGATCTTCGTATACACTTTTTGCCGGTCGAGGGGCAAGCACCAGAGAAGTTTCTGATCCGGCGTCAGCAATGGAATATGTACTCGGTGCCAGGGATATGATAGATCCTCTACGATGAGCTGTTGGAGTTCGAGGGCAGGCATCATCATCGTTAAGTAGGGTAGATATATCTTTTTCTGACCTCGTCCTGGAGAGGACGCTGTTGCTACGAACGTGATTCCTTGCAATAGTGGGAGAGCTAGGTCTTGAATCTAAAGGGCGGCGGGAGTATGTATCAGTCTGCGCGACAAAAGATTCGACGCTCTTTCCTCGAACCGAGAAATAACTTGGCCTTGAAGAGCTTTTAACCCGAGAGGTGTTTGGATGTGTAGAATTGCCAGAATTTCGTTTCTGGTTTGAAGAATCATGTCTCGATGGCATACGAGGCAAAGTCTTGTCAGTTGAACTCGAATGTTTTAGCTTTGGCCCAACGGAATGCAGAGTTTCGCTGATGTTGGGTCTGCCAGATGGTATTTTCAATAAATGGTTTTTCGGGGTATTTGGCGGGGCAATATTTTCCTTGTCTGATTGACTGTCCTCTCCCCCACGGGAGGCTAAACCCCTGGAAATCCTTTGCAACGGCGGCATTTTATTGCTCACTTTATCATCCGTGGGAGATATTACCTTCTGGGTAAACTTAGAGAATGGACATTTCACACGAGTTCCTTTCTGCACTTCAGAGTCGCTTGTGGGAATGGCTTGGGCCCTTCGAGAGGATCGGCTATCACCCGTTATCTCTACGGAAGGATCCGATACAGGCAAATTATCGGTAAAAGTTGGCCCCGCATCAGCCATTAGATCATCGGATTTGCTCAATTCCCGCGTATCTTGCAACGGAGGTCGCGTGTTGCCGTCTTGGTCTGGAGTATGTGGCGGACCATTCGGCCCCTCTCGGCGTAGTTCTGCGCTTTCCGTGTGGTTTGAGGAGGTTCGAAATACAACCGTATGCTTAGGCAAGTGACTTACACAGTTGTTTGAATTATCTCCTGATTCAGCGTCCAGAAGATGGTGAAACCTTTCTGCTACCATTGCAGTACCAGGCGGGGGAGATATATCAACAACGTCGTGATCATAAAAGTCAACCGTAATGGTTCTGGACGTTATCGTATCGGTTTTTATGGAAGCTCTGGCGCCTTCTGGTAGCTGGTTCATAATGTATATTCGAATTTCCTCCTCAGAAAGTTCGTGCTGCTGATCTGCGGGGAGTGAAACGTGGGGGAAAAGGGTGCCCAGAGTGTGTCGACTGACAGATGCGTCATATTCCATTGTTCCGAAAAGCTCAGTCCCGTCAGCCTCGTTTGGTATTACGAAAGATGCTGGGCGCGTAGTGGCACTGGCCGGCCCTGTGTCGAGATCTTCAGGGTAATCCGTGTGTTGGGTCCCTACCACATCCGCTCTCAACCCGTTGTCCAGAATCACTACATCCCAAACCGTTTCCTCCTTTCCACTCTCCCGCATTTCCCTCTCAGTGGTTCGTCGACCCCAGCGCTGCAGTAAGAGGAAGCCGATAGAACCAACCAGCAGATCAGATACGCCAGCTCTCTCTCTACCATACTCAGTGTCCTTGCTGCGAAATTCTCTTATGATAAGAGTGACAATAGCTGCAATTGCACGAGACGACTCAGACGATCCCAGAATGGCATCCAGCGTGGAAAGAAGATTCTGAGAGAAATCGGAAAACGAAGATAAGGTCACTGAAGACAAGTGGAAACCGGCAGAGGCAAAGAATGACGCTGACGTTATAGTCAAGTGCAATGTTGCCAACTATATATATTATATATATGGGGAGGGTGGATTAGCTAGCAGTCAAACATCTTCAGAGAAAATAAAGAAGACAACGGAACACATACACTGCGCTCCAACAGCGATTCGGCCTCCGCCCTTCCATACTCGGTGCCCTGCAATGCCACATCCCTTCCAGCTTTTAGCAGGATCTTTTCGACAACAGCCCTGCTCAGTGCCAGGCCGGTGAGAGTTGTAGCTCTTGCACTATCGATAGTAAATCTGCCTAGGAATGTCCCGACACGAAGAGATAGAGATGTCGACTGGGCAAATAGTGTCACAAGGGAAGCCACTGGCCGCGGAAGAAGAGTCCTGCTGGGTGATAAAGAGGTATGCTCCTCAATATCCCAATCATCGTCAGCGTCATCAGGGTCGGCCTTCCTTTTAGACAGAGCTTGTGTATCAGAGCCAGCTCTAGGCATGGCGGAGTGCATGTGTTGTATCGATGTTCCCTTCCGAGACGCGAGGATTCTCGCGACTAGGATCCATCTATCCAGGTCAGAGTAGTTGTATTGACGATCAAAGCAGCCCGAAGGGCGACAACCAACTTAGGATAACTACCAGAAAGTTAATACGGCGAATAATCCAGCTTGCAGGTAGTGAGAAGCATGACATCAGTGCATCTCTCATGAAGAATGACCGACGTACGTTGTTCATGACGTTTGGGTCCATCTGATGCCAGGCAGGCCCCAAGCAACGTTTTCAAGACATCGATGGAACATGTGATCTTGCCATCCTTCTCTGATTGCCACAACGGTACAGCGAGTCTTGGCGTCCAGGTCTCTCTCTATAACTAGTTAGTTATAGCAAGACCAGTTACTGTTTAGGTATCCCTCTCTCCAGTCTCTTGTGCTGTGGACACAGGAGAAGGGAGGACCCAGAAAATCACACAATCCCATCTGTGCTAAATGTGAAATATATCAAACCTGCTAAGGATTGTCTTGTGGAGCTTTGTAGGGTGAAACCAACTCTAGACTGCAGTCCAAGCTTCAGACTAAAAGTGAAGTGGACAGTTGAACGCTGAATGCTGAACACTGAATGCTAAACACTGAATGCTGAACACTGAATGCTGAACACTGAACACTGAACACTGAATGCTGAACACTGAATGCTGAATGCTGAACACTGAACGCTGAATGTGAACACTAAATCTGAACATTGAATGCTGAACACTGAACGCTGAATGTGAACACTAAATGCTGAATGCTGAATGCTGAATTCTGAACGCTGAACTGTGGCCACCTATAGTCCTGCGTATTCACGCTGTAGACAGCATAGTTTATCTGACATGTTTGCTACGCGTGCCACACTGCGGGTTCCTGACAATTCAAACCCTCTTCCCTGTCCGCTGCTAAAAAATAACTACGATGGCTGGAAAATCACATTTATATTAATCTTGGCACCTATCAGCCAAATGCTCAGCATCACCATGGCGAAACTGACCAAATTTCCTCCCGTCAGGGCTGCCTTGACGACCTCTTCAGCTAAACAGCGCTGGGGAGTCTAGAAACCCTAGGTTTGGCAAGCATGTTCAGTTTTAAAACGTGCTAGTTGCAAGTTGCAACCTCCATCGGGCCATGCAAGAGGAGCTCGACCTCCAAAGGAGTGTCACATCCGCCTCGCCAATTTTCCAAGTAGGGCTTAGGTGCCCCATTTCCCCTTTCGTGCAATACCCCTTGATTCCCGCGGAGGTTTCTACCATTTCTCTTCAATCTCTTGAGCGTATCCCGGTACTTTCGGAACAGAGGGATTGGTACCCCGCCCCCCCCCGATCCTCGCAGGCTTACCTGGAGTCCTGGATTTTGAAAACGGACTGGTGTTCAGAAAGTATCGCGGGATTTCAAATACAGAGTGACCTCTCTGGCAGCGTTTATAGCGCGGAAACGAAGCATTCCTGTTGTTTCTACGCAGAGATGGAAAGCTCTACGAAACGTCGTTGCTGCTGAATTTTCACTGCTAGTTAGTTACTGTCTATCAATGGAAGAACTATGGAGTAGTGGCGTACTAAGTAACCTACGAGGCGCGATCTTGAGCCTTCCCGCGAACACCCAATCAGCAACTAAAGATGCCATTCGGCCACCCCGTTCCTCGTAGACTCTTACGCAGTCTCCGCAAATTGGGTTTCGGGAAGCTTTTTACTACTGCTGACGTTTCTTGTATCACAGATTCATTATTTATTATTCACTCTTTCGTAGGCACCACGCGGCAACTAGTTACCTGGGGCTGTTCCCCCGTTGGATCCTGGATCTTATGGCTGCGAGTGACTGACTTCCATTCAGCACCAAGTGGTGGATTACCCTGTCATCTGCTGCCGCTCCTGGTCACCCGCTTGTTAACTTCGAATAATATTGTGAGTATCGGTCACCCGCGTGCTAAACCTTGGGGTGTGAGATCCATGGAATATACGACTATCTAGTTTAGTCTGGTCTATCGATTTGCTAGCCCTGGGGCTGGTGGAGTGGACGGTTTGGCCGTCTCCCTAAAGGCCTCCAGCGCGAACCTTGGAAGCAGTAACCTACATTTCATTGGAGGACAGGAGTAAGCTGAATCTGCCTTGGAGTGTGATACATCTACTTTATTTTTTCGAATGCTGCTTCTAGCAACGCCCTAGAACGACCATCGTGACCCTCTGCTTTCAACCACACTCGTTTCTTCTCTAGGGCGGTCGCGTCCTACAACGCTGAGCCATTAAGTTACCCTTCTTCAACGGTGAAACTAATATGGTCAATGGAAAGCATACAACGGAACAATTTCTGCACGGGAAAGGAGACTCCGATTTGGCGATATATCCGCATTCCAAGGTTGCTCTCTTAGCACCACATACTCTTCCTTCCACTAGGAATGGGCTGTATGTACTGTCCGGCCCATAGCCGATCACGGATCGCGTTTGCCAATTCGCTGATAAGAAATACAATTATTACATTCTCCGTCGTGTGGGTGGTATCTGTGGAGATTCTTGGCTGCTTAAGCTATTTAGATCCGTGCTAGCATAAATTTGCTCCTATCTATCAACTAAAGTTCTTCGCTGCGGGAGGCGTTTCTCGTGAACGCTAACTGGTAGTGGCAGAGATGTTGCCCCGTATTTAAGTGGATATGGTCAATGGTATCGTTTCTCGCTCGATGCTTCTGCTCCCCTCAGCGCAGCATCGACATCGCGATACTCGATGGGGCCTAGGGACGGAGTCTTTTGCTCTTTAGCCTCCCTCTTCAAGGAATATGCTGGATGGTTGTACCTAATAACGACCAACTATGCACATACCAACTCACTCTTAGCAGCGCAGGTATCACATTTAGTTAGCTACCATGTCGTGACGCTCCGAATAATCCTTCCAGATCGCCCCCGCGTTGCGTTGGACCGGGGAAGGGTCGCTTGATTGAGCACTGCTCACTGAAGTGCTCACGAACTGCTCACTGACACCCCTCTTGATATTCTCATCAACTCAGAGCCTGGGTTCTCGTTTATCAAATTATATCATGTTACCTGTTGTGTCGTCCTCTTCCTATGTGCTTTTGTTCTCCATCACCTTTCTCCCGACAGGATGCTGTCTCGTTTCTTCAAGCCCTGCCATGCGCCTGAGCCGCCAACCAGGGCACCAGTAACACACAAAAATGACAATCGATCTCGATTGGCAAGACGAGCAAATGTCGATGTGTGGCTCAATCGAGATGGATTATCGTTTGATATGGTCATCGGTGGTTGTACCTGTCCTGTGAGTCGATGAACATATAACCTACACTCTGATATTGTTGTTCGTATATACATCTGCGCTAGTCCGCCCTATCATCGTTGCTCCAAAAATCATGCGACGACTAGCCGCACTAAATAAATTCCCAAAGGGCCAAAATGCATTGCTCTTAGCTGACGAATAAGCCATACTAGCCATGTACACTTCGAGATTTCATGAACTATTTGATATATGTGGAGAGGAATGCCGAAAACCTGCAGTTCTTCCTATGGCATCGGGACTACGCTCGACGTTTCTACTTGATTGCTGAAAGCCAACGACAACTTTCTCCGGAGTGGACCGGTAAAAAGAGCCCAAAGGCAGACGTTCATGCCGTTCAACCCACCACGAATGACCAGACACCTCCGTCCCCAGATGTCACAGCCGTCACTACTGAACCTCAATCCACCTACACTGCGCCTCCCGGCACCGGTATTCCAACCTCTGATGACCCTGATCGCACATTGAGAACTCCACCCGTGACGGATGGACTCGATTGTGGCTCAAGCCCACCGGCGGAGGAGATGGGGGCAGAGTACTCTGCAAACGAGGCTGCCAAAAAAACGACTAACGAAGCACCCCAGGCGGCTGAAGAGACAAGATCAAAATGTAACAACCGTTCCCTAGTTGATCCAAGTTGATATGACATGGGAAAGAAGGAAAATCTGACCAGCTTTTCAAGTAGTCATCGCACAGCCCTTCCGAAAAGAGATCAGCAAAATTTACGCAACATATATCGCTAATGGCGCCAGTCGGCAGCTGAACTTGACTTCGAAGGAACGTGAAAATCTCATGGGAGCCATGGAGTGCACAACGCACCCATCAGCGTTCAAGCAAGTGGTGGACCAAGTGGAATGGACCCTTCGCCACCATTCACATCCCAATTTTATTCGCTGGACGCTGAATAATTGCAACCGCCATCGTGTCCTCGCTGCTCGCATTCTCAGTTCTACTACAATGCTTTTAGGTCTCATAGCTGGTCTTCTGCCCATATTCAGCTCCGCCACAAGGGCCTGGAGAGCGTTGTCGGCGTTAGTCCTCCTGCCTGGCTTGATTATATTTCTCACGTCGTGTAACGGTTCTTGCATTGTAAGTTCTTTTAGATATATCAACTAGAAAAGACGGAGGGATCTTTGGGTATTCGTATTAAGAGATTGGTTTCCAACTCCTCATATTAAAGCTTACAATTTCGTTTCGTTCAGCTCTTTCTCTTCCTTAACCGCCGCCATCTTCATCCCTGGGAACTCTTCTCCGATGAAGACGAAGATACCCTAGAAAAGTTAGGAGTCGACTCCAAGGCCTTCGACAGCACCGGTGAAAGCAATTCCTACGAAGACGAGCCCTGGATACCCAGATATCGGAGACGCAATTTCTTCGAAAAGGTCTTCGATCCAGATACTAGAATTCAGGACCCGGTTCTTCGTCGCATGCACTTTATGATCCTCCTCCGCATTTCCATCGCCTCCGCGGTTATCACTGCTATCCTTGTGACTATATTCGTCTCTGTGCCTAAGGGGAATTACTTCTGACAAAGAAACTTTCCTTGTGTTTGTATAATTATCTCCTGTCCTGTCCGCTGAGTGCACGTGTATTTTTGGTTTCGGCCACGGTTTTTGGAAGAAATAGGTGTTATTGTCAAATAGGCACTCATCGGTTATATGTGCATCATTGTTATTCGTATAATTCCAGGTTTTACCCGGTCTGTCGGGATTGGAAAGCTTTCCTGCCGAATGGGATCTGAGAACAGAGTGAGTTGTTTCTTTTTCCTTCCGCGGAATCGGGGATCATGTCATCCTCACAAAGGTCAAACATGACGGGAGTACGCGGTGGGGGGCAGCTATCAGATGGAGTGGTGGGCATATTCCATGTTATTTCTGTGATGTTTTTTCCCCCTATATCCAGGTCCTAGAGTGACGGCGTTGGCGTTTGTGATTTCTTCATGCTCACCCAATTTTTTAGTTTTCATCTCATATATACTTCTTCGCCCACTGGTTCCTTTTTTTACAGTATGGACATGATTGAACATACAGATTCCCCACCCCTTTTTTTTTTTTTTTTTTTTTTTTTTTTTTTTCTTCCCCGGTTTATGTCACCTTTTCTTCTCCCTTTTTTCTGTCCCAAAGGGTGAACACTGGCGTAATTCCTTTCCCTCATGTTCTTTTTATCCGGACGGGTAGAGAAACAACCCTTCCCTCTGTCTTCCATATTCTCTTCTCTCCTTCTACTTCTATTCATGAACGAATTGTTTTACTACTGCAGGAACCCCTTGTTCTGATGGTTTCTGATGGTTTCATTGAAATAAAGTGGAGTGCATAGTCTTCTACAATAAAGTGGCCTGATCACGGTTGAGAGAGTCTACTAAGAATAAAAAGAAACACACCTAAGAGTCGAGGGCGGAAAATAAATGAATTATAATAATAGGCGGGGTTCCACATCAACAGGATTGGATGCAACACTAATAAAAACAAAGCGAAAAAAGTAGCTCTTTTAAGGGACTAATATTAATTAGTGAGGGCAAGTTTTGGATTGATCATCTCGGATTAAAGATCGTGCATGAATGGAAAAACACCATTTGTATATATAGACATTGAGCGCATATAAACCCGAAAAGGTGTTTCATGATATTATCAACTGTTGCATTCTTGAATTGAAGAAAGGGGGTCTGTCCGGCGGTCAGGACTGGCAGTTTCGACCCAGATAATAATCTTGCTGACTAACACTTCAATCTACCCCAATACAGGCTAGCGCATCTCTTCCCAGAACGCGGTTGTGTCGCGAATACGTGACGGTCAGTCAGTTCCCTTGCAAGACTTGACGACCGTCAACCTTCGATCCGCCTCACCAACCACAGACCAAAAGACCAGCTCAAGCCGCACGCGGTGGGCTAAAGTGACATGCCTTCTGTCGTACCCATCCTGCAGCGGCGACGGCGAGCCAATGAATTGGAATCTGACCGCGACGATAGTAGCGATGAAAGGGGGGAGACGTATATTTCTCGAGAGGGCACACCCTTTTCCCAAGCATCAAATGGGAGCAAGCGCGTTCGCCTTTCAGCACCAGACAACAGTGAAAATGGCGGAAACGATACGAGTGGTTCGCTAGAAAGCGATAGTGATGATGGGGCTGATCCGGCGGAGGTGACAAGGTCAAGGAACACTCTCTATCCGTCCGTCGTCAAGACCGAGCGCGGATCTCGCACAAAACATTCTGCTGGTAGTAGGCAACCAAGCGCGCAAGTAATTGGAGACGGAGATGGATCTAGTCCGAAGCATCGTCCTGGGTCGATTGTGAGGGTCAAGCTTACAGATTTTGTAACTTATACCTCCGCAGAATTCTTTCCTGGCCCAGGGTTGAATATGGTGATTGGACCTAATGGAACTGGGAAGAGTACCCTTGTATGTGCAATTTGTTTGGGTCTTGGATGGGGACCACAGGTAAGGAGACAGGGGTTACTATTTCTATGTTCGAATATGTTGTTGCTGTGAGAGAGGGTATTTCCCAATGTGTGCTGATAACCCCTGATATTCTAGCATTTAGGACGTGCTAAAGATCCTGCTGAATTTGTTAAACATGGTTGCGAAGAGGCCACTATTGAAATTGAGCTGGCTAAAGGGCCAGGCCATCGCCAGAACCCGATTATCCGCAGGACTATTGTGAGGAGAGACAACAAAAGCACCTTCACTCTCAACGGGAAACCCTCAACCAAGGCCCGTGTCCTTGAGCTTGCGCACTCATTCTCCATCCAAATCGACAATTTGTGCCAATTCCTTCCTCAGGACAAAGTCGCTGAGTTCGCTGCACTTTCCCCAATTAACTTATTACACTCTACACAGCGAGCAGCAGCTGGCCCTGAAATGATAGAATGGCATGAAAGTTTGAAGACGCTACGTGCCGAGCAGAAGAAGTTGCTAGCTGCTAATGCTGAGGATCGAGAACAGTTGGCAAATTTGCAAAATCGGCAAGAACTGCAACGGGTGGATGTGGAGAGGATGCAACAAAGGGCGCTGATACAAAAAAAGATCGCCTTACTAGAAAAAGCAAGGCCAATTCCAAAATTCCAGGAGGCCCGGCAAGCTCTCAAGGATGCACGGCAAAAACGACGGGATCTTCATAACGAGCAAATGGAATTGGAGAACCAGCTAGCTCCGGCTCTCAAGTCAGTTAATGAGAAGAGGGACTATTCTCTTGCGCTACATGATGTTGTCGCCCAGAAAAGAGACATGGTGGTTAAAAAGGAGGAACTCAGTGCTGCAATTGTTGGAAAATTAGACAAGGTGCAGGATACTATAAAAGATTTGGATGCGCAAATTGAAGCAGAGAAAAAGGCAGGGATCACGCATCGGGAGAATTATAAAAAGTCACTTCACTTAGTCAACAAAATCAAGCGACAAATGGAGGAGGAACCCGTGGAATTCGATGTTGCAGCCTTTACAAATAAAATTGTAAGCATTTTCTTGTCAGTTCCCTCTCACCCTCTTTCTTCCAGGGCCGCTAATGTTTCGTAGCGGGATACTGTGCGAGAACTTAGGGATATCGAAGAGAAATCGAGGAGTATCCAGGAGTCCAAAAAGAGCACGTTTCGGGATCATCAGATAATTAAGGGGAAAATTGTGAAAGAATATGAACGCCTTCAAAACCTGGACTCCGAGAGTGGACGCCAGGCAGAGAAACTGAAGTCTTTATCTGCAGACACTGCCAAAGCGTGGGAATGGATAAAAGCGAATCAATCCAGGTTCGAAAAGAAAGTCTTTGGTCCGCCACTCGTGGAATGCTCGATAAAAGATCCCACATATGCGGACGCCATAGAATCGCTATTACAGAGGAATGACTTTTTGACCTTCACGGCGCAGTGCCGAAATGACTTTAGGATTCTACAGCGAGTACTCTATTCCGAATTGAAGCTTCATGATATCTCTCTCAAGGTATCATCGATAACCCTATCAGATCTTCGGTCTCCAATAACGGACGAGGAACTTCGGTCCTTGGGATTCGACAGCTGGGCCCGAGATTTATTGACTGGACCTGAGCCAGTCGTGGCTATGCTCTGCAGCGAAAACAGGTTGCATCAGACGCCCATAGCTCGTCGAGATATTACAGACGAAGAATACACGAGGTTGATAAACAGCCCGATCAGCAGTTGGGTGACTGGAAGCCAGTCCTATCAGGTTGTCCGTAGACGTGAATATGGGCCGAGCGCCATATCGACTCGAGTTCGGCAACTTCGACCTGCCCGACACTGGACATCCCAGCCAGTTGATGTTTCCGCCAGAAGCAGCATTGAAAATAATATCCAGGAATTGAAAAAGGAGTTTGATACGCTTCAGGGGATCCTTGACGAACAAAGAGAGAGTCTTGAAAATTTTAAAGGACAATATCAAAAGGCGCAGAGAGAGAAGGTTCGTTCCCAATAGTTTGTATTGCCTGTCAGAGATGGGCTTTTGCTAAAACTCCACCCACAGGTTGAATTGGAGCAGGAAAAGGCAACTAAACAGACTGCCCTGATGAATTTTAAAGCTTTGCCTACAAAAATGGGTACGTTATCTCATACCTGCTTTATTTCTTTTACTGACTCCCAGTCTAGCACAGCTGCAGGGAAAGGCGCACGCGTCGGAAATTGCAATGGATGCGGTGAAAAAGAGAGTTGAAGCGCTTCGCAATAAACAAGATCAAGTTTCCCTTGAAAAGGCCTCGATAGCTCTTGAATATGCTGTAAGTCTTCCCCCGATGAGCGGGAGTCACTTTCCAATACTAAACCTTCCGCAGACTTGTGTCAATGAATTCCAGTACTTGATAGAAGATCTTGCTTTGGCGGAGGTTAATCTCCTTGAGGCCGTATCCGACCTTGATACGCTCAAGGAGAGAAACACGGAAGTGAACCGTATCCTCAACAATAAAAAGGCGGAACTTGCACAAGCCATCGAAGAGTTTACGGCGGCAACTACACGATTTAACGAGTGCCAGGAGGATTTCCAAGCATTTGCTAACATAGTCAACAATGACCCAGAGCTGCAAAATCCCGAAATGAGAGAGCTCATTGACGCTACCAAAAATCTCACCATTGAGCAGCTTGAAGCTGAGATCGACTCTGAAAAAGCCGCCCTCGAACTAACTGGTGAAGACAATAGCAATGTGATCAAGGAGTTCGAAATGCGCCAGCAGCGCATTGAGAAGCTCAAGTCCCACCTTTCCGACTTCCAGAAAAACCTCGATGAACTTGATGCAGCAATTGCAGAAATTCGAGCTAAATGGGAGCCGAAGCTTGAAGAGCTCGTTCAAAAAATCAGCGACGCCTTCTCCGATTCCTTCGCTCGCATTGGCTGTGCGGGGCAAGTGAGCATAGATAAAGCGGAGGATGTGATCCCTGAATACGGCGATTCTGCCTCCACCTCCACCCAGGCTGATAGCGGTGACAATCATAACAATAGCACAAGCGATTTCGACCGGTGGGCCATTCGTATCCAGGTGAAATTTCGCGAGCATGAAAGCCTCTCCGTCCTAGACTCTCACAGACAGTCCGGTGGTGAACGGGCTGTTAGCACGATCTTCTACCTCATGGCTCTACAATCTCTGTCCTCCTCGCCGTTCCGAGTGGTCGATGAGATCAACCAGGGCATGGATCCGAGGAATGAGAGGATGGTACATGAGCGGATGGTTGATATTGCGTGTGCCTCTGGTGGTGAGGGGGGTGGGGGGCAATATTTCCTCATAACTCCTAAGTTGCTGAGTGGGCTTGTGTATAAGAGGGGAATGAAGGTTTTGTGTATCGTTTGTGGGGAGTATGTGCCGAAGGACTACGAGAAGATTGATTTTGGGAAGTGTGTGTTACGGATGAAGGATGGGTTGAGGAACAGCAGCAAGGGGAAGGGGAAGGGAAAGGGAAAGGATGTAGATAGCGGCAAGGGAGGCGTTGATGTTGAGAGGTGAGGATTGTGTGGATGTGTAATACATATGTAATGATGAACGGAGTTTTTTTTTTTTTTTTTTTTTTTTTTTTTTTGAATGGACCTTTTAGGTCAGATGAAGTGTTTGGGGATTTTTTGTTTCAGTTTCTTGAGTACGGTATTTTTGCCGGTGCTTTAGCCGTTTTGATGTTTTTGATATCCCTGGACATGATTGGATGTACATATACGAACATGCACTCAATGAGCATACTTGCAGTTAATTTAAATACCATTTCTGTTATTTAATCCGTAAGTCTTGTAACAGGTCTTGAAACAATTCCACATACACGGAGGAAACCCACTTATAGACAATAAGCAGCTCTCGGTTTCGAAAATGCAGTTACACCAGTGTCAATCAATGCCTATGTTCATCTCCCCCCTTCCACTTCCCCCGCCCGTGCTTTTCCTGCAAGTCCAACGCCCTCTCAACCCACAGCTTCGCCGCAGCCTTCACTCCACCATCCCTCCTACACTCCCTCTCCACAACATCCGCTACCAAATCCGCCGCCGTTTTCATATCTGCCCCTTCCCGTCCCTTCCTCAACATTACCCTCTTCACACCGCCAACAATACCAATATTCCTCGTACTGGGTATTCGAAGCAGCGTCTTGTCGATATCAGAGCCATAGCCCACTTCTGCGGCTACCTGGATGACTTTTGCAGTGAGAGACGCGTACGCGGAGTTTTGGCAGGCCAGGTTCGTGTGCTCCTCGAGCTTTAGGGCGCGTAGGGCTTTGAGATCGCCGGAGGAAGGTTGCAGGTTTTGCTCTACTGCTGTCGATGCTGACGCTGCTGCTGCTGCTGCTGGTGTCTCTTCCTTTTCTTGTGTTGATGATTTGCGTTGCAGCTGGTTGAGTTTTGTATTGGCATTGGCATTGGCATTAGTATTATTGATGTTGTTGATATCTGATAGAGTAGATTCCGCCGTGGTAATACTTTTTGCCCGGGCTCTCTTAGAAGCTGATTTTTGGGGCGGATGTCGACAGCGCACTCCAGAAATGGCATGTGAACAACAGGGTATCACCAGAAATGGCAACGGAGAGGTGGAATCCGGGAGAGCACCCAGGAGGGGTGTCCACAAAGTCAGTTCGTCGGCATGGTTGGAAATTATAAACGTATCCTTATTGAAAATGCCACTGTGCAGCACTAAATATGCAGTCTCCAGGAAGGGTATATTGCTGGAGTCTTTCGAACGCTCAAGAACTTCCATGAACGGCCTGGGAATACAAATCATTTGCTTAAGCCGCTCTTGAATCGAGGGTGGAAATATAGACCACGACTTTCTCCGACGAGCATCGAATCCCCATCCGTCATACCTTTCTGAAAGTAATATATAAGTCAACACTCCATTTCCACATGCCATATCAACAAATCCCGGAAATGGGGGAAGGTCGTCCTTCACCCCGTTGAGATTGAATTTTGCTGTTGCCGCTGCTGTCGATATTGTCGTTGAAATCGGCAATCTATACATTTTCTTCCACAGCTCGATCAGAAAGGCGGCGATTGCAATATCTTCAAAAACATGTTTTGAAGGTTCAGTAGTTTCAACCCAGTTATTCACCAAGAAAGCAGCATATGTTTTCTTCAGCCGCGAGTAGGTATTTTGAAAGACATGCTGCCGAATGATGTTGTCCTTTGGCGTCATACTTCCAGATCTAGTGATTGCCGCAGATGCATCAAGTGGTTTTCTTGCGAGGCGCAGCTGAGTTGACAGGAGGGCCAGCAACGTTCGCTGTAGACGGTATGGAATGAATTGCGTGAATTCAGCAGAGAAGGGTGAAAAATGGATAGATAGAGTTCCTGTACAATTTTTGCCGTCTTTCAGTGGATCATTCAGATCGTACGACAGAGCTAATGCCCGTACTGATGGATGGTAATATGGAATCTCATCTTCTGAGCGGACATGAGGTGTGAAAATGAAGAGGCACCGTTGCTGGTCCTCGCGGGAACCATCTGATACATCTGCATGGTTCACATCTTCTTCATACATATGACAAGTTTGATTTATTGGATGATCTATGTGTTTTCTGGGGATGAACCGCCGTATGATGGTTCTCTTAAGATGGAGGTTAGGAAATGACTCCGCCGGCATGGGCGCTGGCCTGGTGGTGTTTGGCTGATCCTCATTTGTCTTTTCGACGGCGCCACAGTAGTCGGTTTCCTCGTCGCCAGGGATCTTCATCACACCGGCGCTGTCGTATAATATATCAGCTCGGAAAACATGGCTGCTGTTTAGATTGGGATTTGCCAGAAGGTGCGTTGTCACTCCCAGAAATGCCTCCAGAGAAAACTTCTCTCCAGTACTCGCAAGCTCTGAAGATGTAACCCACATGTGAGAATCGGAAGATAAAAATGATTTCCGAAGGGTTGCAGCAAAGTGCATATCGGGAGGGTGGACGACGCGATCACCCGAACGTGTATTTCCAACAGTCATGATTAAAAGGAGTGCGACGGTGTCTCCGTGAAATAGCCAGTCACAGGAATTAAACCCAATTAAACCCCACAAGGCTCTTCGAACATCAACAGGATTGATCCTTTTTCGAAAGCTATAAAGGTCCACCTACCCGCCCCAGGCCAGGCAGGCTCTAGGTTGCCTGCACCGAGCCATAAGCTTTCCCCAAGTCCGCAGAACAATCGATTGATCCCAAGTTCATCATCTTGCTTGAGATTTGTCAATTAACAATATATCTATCAAAGCTGGAAGCTTCGGAAGGAGTGTATGATGGATTAGGATATCATTGATATGAAGGCATGTAACATAAATTCTCCATGCTGGCTGTTGGGTTTGAAGGAAGAGGTTGAAAAATCCCCGACTTGGGAAACGAGGTCATCGCGGTCACATGATATCAGAATTGTTTCTCCCGGGGGGGGTGGAACAAGACGTGAACGATCCACGGGTGTTGGGTTAATGAGGTGAAGTACTGCTCTGTACACCCGCTCAGCTTGCCGGCCTTTGAGTAACTCGATTTATGAGTTCCTTGCATACTTCATGCATGGTCTTACGAAGAAGTTGAACGTATGCTAACAGGTATGCATTTTGGTTAAATTGCGGCATACAGGGACGCGGGATGGGTATTGCCCCTTCAGCTTGACGTATGAACCTACAAATATACATATATATATGACATAGATGAAAAATCTGACGGGGGGGCCTCAAACAATAGGATTTGTAATCAGCTGAAGGGCGCTCTCTCTGAAGGTTCTCTGCATTTAGAAAGTTGTGACGAGTGTTTTGTGTCGAAGAGTCGGACCGAGAGTTCATCCGTGTAGTTTTAGTTATTTATTATAATTTTGGGCCGCGGGAATTTTGTCAACTAGTAATAATAGCAGGACGACGACAATCCCTTCTCCGCAAGTAGTTCCCTGAGTTCATCTGCGAACATCTCCCTACAAGAGATATCCATAGTGATTGCCCTGGAGCAGAGAATGCATCTATCCTGTAACTATGGTATTACCTTAGAGTTAGTTACTAAAGAGTAAGCGAAGATCCATGCTCTGAATATTATTATTATTAATTACTGGTGTTCTGCTGTCGTATATGTATCAGCCCGTTTTTATTCCCTCCTTACCGTATGCATGCGCGGTATGGTATGTATACAGTATGTAAGTGATGAGTACGGCGGGGTACAGAAACCCAAAACCCAGCCAAACCCAGCCCAAACCCAAGCCAAAACTCAGCCAGAACCCGCCTAATCCCGTATCGGCTCACCCAAGGGCTGGACTGACAAATACTGTGTAATGACAAAAGATACGCCGAGAACAAGGCAGATAAAAACGCGAGCTGAACTGTTTCTGGGCCTTGCACTTGGGCTGTCAACTGGGCTATCACTGGGGCTATCACTGGGCTATCACTGGGGCTATCACTGGGCCATCACCGGGCTATCGCTGGGCTGTTTCTGGACTGCTTGGAAAAAAACCGGAAATCCCGAAATAAAAACCTGACGATTTCCTCACCAAAACACTCCGACTCTCTGCTTGTTCTGTTATTACTCTTACCCTTCTTTACCCTTAACTCTTTTCCTTACCCTTTTCCTTACTCTTACTCCTAGATACTTCCTTTTTTCTTTCCGTCAAAACACATCCAAAAAAACACCTTTTTAACTCCCTCGCTTTTTCACTCCATCTGTATCCTGGAAAACACAGGACAAACAGGTCTTCTTCCATCTCCCATTTTCTGTCTCTCTCCACCCACACACCCCCG
>NW_011371362.1:706131-886965 GCF_000150735.1 Paracoccidioides brasiliensis
TTACCCCACACAAAAAACCCCCCCCCCCTACACCCCACGCAGATAAAAAAAAAAAAAAAAAAAAAAAAAAAAAAAAAAAAAGAAACAAGACAAAACAAATCAAGAGGTATTACCACAAAAAATTATTATTTATTGGCGAGAAAGCTCCCCAAAAAAAACCCGTGTTTACCCCCCCCTTTTTTCCCCCCCCTTTTTCTCGGAGAAAAACCAGAGAAAAAAAGGTTTTTTCCCATCTCCCGTTTTTTTTTTTTTTAAAACAAAAAAAACCCGGCCCCCCCCCCCCCCCCCCCCCCCCCTCTTCTCTTCCTCCCCGGGGCCGTCCGCAATCCAGCTCTCCTCCGCTGCGCTGCGCCAACCCGGCTAGTCGCGCTGCTCTCCGGCAGGCACCGCGTCTGTCTTTCTCCCCCGAGCCCCTATTTAACCGTCAAAACGTCTTCCCTTCTGGATCCATCGCTTCTCCTCCCGCCTCGCGTTGCTTTCTCTAATAATACAATAATGGGTCGCACCGTCGACCAAGAGGTCCACGCGGCGTTTGTCGAGTTTCGCGCCAAGGAAGACGACAAGGTGAAACTCGCTGTATTTCCCTGTATTCTTGGGTAATATACCTTGTTGACAAACGCACGAACTTATCCACTGACAAACTGAACCTACCTCACGCTGCCTGCTGCCTGCTGCTTGATTGCATGCTTGCTTGCTTGGCGCCTTTGGTATATTTTGCTTAAATATAGTGCCTCTCCGTTCAATGTATATATTGCCAGCAGATCAGAGCAAAGAACACCAGCCGCCAGAAGCAACATCTCCTCGAGTGTCCCGCCCTGCGCGGTCACAATCCTCCCCATCCTCAGTCCGCCCCGACCAATGGCGTAGGCAACGTCAATGGTTACGGCGCTGCTGCAAACGGGCCTGCTGGTGGCCCTGGTGCCGGGTCAGCCACTGCCACCCTCCCTTCTGCCAGTAGCTCCATGATGACCAATGGAGTTAACCCCCACGGTAGTGCTTTGCAGACACCCATGCAGAATCTCTCCAGCCGCCCCTCCCTCCCTTCCCAAGCTCCTCCTCCCCCCTCTTCATCCTCCGCCGCTGCTCAGCCACAGCAGCGTGCTCACAACACGCCCAAGTCTTCGAAGCAGCCCAGACAGAACACCTCAAGTCTCCCGGCTCCTCCGCTCGATGACGTGCATGCGGCCTTTGTAGAGTTCCGCGCGAAGGAAGAAGATAAAGTGCGTTTTACGTGTATCGATATCTATAGACACATCTATCTCTATACATATCTATACAATATTACTTTGTATAGACTAACTGTTCCCACAGTGTCTCTCTGTCCAATGCATATACTGCCAACAAGTCCGTGCGAAAAACACGAGCAGACAGCGCCAGCATCTGCTAGAATGCCCCCCCTACCTAAATGTCATGAAGGATTCAATTCCTGCCAACAACCTTCAACACTCGTTCCCGGAAGGGGACATAGCCCGCTCTCTGCAGCTCCCCACTCCCTCATTGGAACTTGACTTCCGCATGAGCGTTAAATTAAACCCGACGGTGACCGTTGGACAGGGCATCTGGGGCCAAAGAGATTGGATCACGTTTGTTGGTGGACAATGGGCAGGACGATGGGGCAAAGGGATTGTCTTGGTATGGAGCCCGCCTCCCATATGTCACATGCGCAAGCGGTTCACTCTTACTAACTACACCCACCCCTCATCTAATAGCCCGGAGGCCAAGACTCGCAAATTGTCGTCAAGGAGCTCTCCACCCACATCAAGGCAAACTACCTGTTGCAGACAGCAGATGAACAACCAGCCTTCATCGTCGCGAAGACCACAGGTTGGATGACTGGTGCAAAGGACGTGCTGGAGAAGCTTAGCGATCCATCCATGGCGGATTCGGTCAACCCTAACACGTATAAATATCGCATCAACATCTCCCTGGAGACCGGAGACGAGCGCTACGCCTTCGTGAACACGGTCATGTGGGTTGGCAGTGGCTGTCGTCGCTCGTCGGAGGGTAAGCAATCGACCATCTCTCAATCCATCGCTACGTTCCGCTAACTCTATTCGTTTTATGTAGTTATCTTCGATGCATTCCGCATCACCTAGAAAGTAAACCTGCAGTAGCTGAGACGCGTTCTATTTGCGTGATATTTTTTTTTTTTCTTTCTTTCCTTTATCTATGTGCCTGGGGCTTTTATATATGGGGTAAAGGCGATTTTAATAGGAACAAGCTGTCTGGCTCTGTGTCGCGCTGTCTATCTGTCTCTCTGTGTGTCTGTCCATTTATATCTCAGTCTCGAGTGGAATAAGGAAAATGTCGCGGTGAAATTGGGTTGGTTTCTTTCTCTCGTTTCAGTTTCTATTTTCCTTTTCCGGGGCCAAAAAAACGGCCCCCCTCCCCGCCCTTCCAGACGGAAGCGTTTCTATTGCACTTATAATAATTTACTTTGCCTTTTCCTTTCATTTTCCTTATTCTGCTTGCTTGACTTTGCGAAAATACCACCCTTCGTATCTCTGAGATGTTCGGTTTTTTTTTTCCTTTTTTTCCTTTTTTTTTCCTTTTTTGTTTTTTTAAATTTACATGTTTTACTTCTCGTCTTCGTTGTCTTCATTTAAATCTATACTCTTTATCCTCTCACACCTGTCTTGTTTTATATATTTGGTCTTGCTACCTTTTCTTCTCTTAAATGTAGTGACCTACTTTCTTGATCCTCTTTTCCACCAGTGGATTTGTGTTTTCATTCCTTTTTTTTTTTTTTTTTTGGTTTTCTCTTCTCAGCTGAATATCAAACGGATAAATTGATATGCGTCGACCTCCCTTTCCCCTTTACTCCTTTCTTATGATAGTAGTTTACATCCCCACACCCCCCTTTTACACCCCCCTCCCCGCAAGGACGAGAATAAACTATGCAAAATTGTTTCTATTACAATCCGATGTCAGTGCCCTAAATCGCTTTTCACAAGAAACACACCACATAACTGGCGATTCCATCTTGTCACGTTATGATTTGCTTTCCCTTGCGAAATTCCCAGATTTCCGTTTTTAGTACAGAAGATATCAAGGGGTAGCTACAACCCTCTTTTAATACATCTAACTACCTCACTCATCTGATAATACAATTACGGATCTGCCGTTACATGTGAATATACCAAAAGGATGGAAAGGTTATGTCCCTTCTTCCGTCATTTACAGATGCATATACCGTATCCGTATGATACGTCCCTGATTGAACATTGATTTCGCCTTGATGTTACTGTTACAATGCTGGGTATCAGGGTCCCGTATATGCATACATATATTATACATACAACGGCGAAAGAGGGGGGAAACCCCTGGCATGCATTAGCTAGATCGATTGTTTATTAATAATTCATTTATTAACTTGACTATTTTACGACGGTCTTTGGAGTTTATGGCAAAGTAGTTTAGGGCTGGTAGGGCTGAGTATTTTAAAAAAAAAATAAAAATAAAAATAAAAATAAAAATAAAAATAAAAGTTCTAAGAGAGCTTAACGTTGCCGTAGTGGGCTCTTGGTCCAAGGTTTGGGTCACGGGCTGCGCCGCTGTGCAACCTGTGCAACCTGCGGGGGATGACGTGGTTTGGTGATGAATGCATCCATTTGGAGTGGGTGCTGATGAATGATGCGCAAGTGATAGGGCTTTATATATATATATATATATATATATATATCTCGATTCGAATGTAAGATTTTCTACCGGCTCAGATGTATTGTTTAAACGTATGCCTTCATCATCGATCATTTCCGTGGTCCGAAAGTTGAGATAACCGAAGCCCATACGAGGTTTTTTAACCTGTAAGTAAGGGTGTATATATGGTATGGTATGAGCGGACTTGTTTGATTTCGAAATATTTCGGGACTGTTTGGTACAGAACTTCTCTTTATACGCATCATACCACATTTGAAACAAAAATAGAACTTATATTTAAGGAAATAAATTTTAAATTACTACATGTTTAGCCGAAGGACATCAATTGTAATGGATTTAGGGAATGCTATTCGCAGCACTTAGAGAGTGACTGATGATGCTCTTCATTTACGGATACCTGGACAGAAATTAAGAGCCGGATACACTTGGTCTCCATCGCGTATTGTTGAACTGATCTTCAACAAACACATGACAATACTGTACAGAGATGTACAGTATTACTATAAATTTCACAACAGAACATTCAGGTCACCAACTCCGTATCAATATAACGTCAGTGCGCTGTGGAGAAGTCTAGTTCATCCATGGGAGGTTCAGTGGATCTTCTGATGACAGAGAGATCCCGGGTCTAGTTATGTGGGTACTATTGTACAATGAATGATAACGCAAACAATAGTGACTATACTGAGCGCAAACGAGTAGCCGGGACGGCTGGAGCAGTTTTTATGCTATGATTTGCCGGCGTGCAGGGAGCGTTTGTGTAGAGACGCATATTCTCGGACCTTCTCAATCCCCAGAGTTGGGTCAAACATGGGAAGGTTCCTTTTTTTTTTTTTTTTTTTTTTTTTTTTTTGCGCCTCGTTGTTCAAGCAAAATGCTGCCCCATCCAAAGGAGAAGAGAAAGTGAACCTTGGAATGAGTATTGTCTGGTCATACACTCAATAGATTGATATAATCTCCAGAGAGATGTAAGGTCTGGGACTGTGAGGATAGGTTATATTTATATTGAACATATATATTAATAGTATCTAGATGGGTATATAACTAATGTGCAACATCAATATTTCCCGCCTTTCCTCCGCGCTTGCAACATCCCCATCCCGTTACACAGTTTCGATGTACCTTTTAACTTCCCTACGTGAGTGTCCCCGACCACGATTAGCTTTCTGATACCCGCAACGGCAGCGGTAAATGAAACGTAGAAGGGATTACAGAACGAAAAAAGAACAGAAAAGAGGAAGAGAAAACTTACCAATCTGTCACAGCCTCCTCCCACAAGCAAATCTCATGCTCTCTCGTTCCCCCAAAGTGGTCTACAAATGCATCCCCAAACACCTCCCTCGCCACACTGCCCTCTCGCATGAAAGTAGCCACTGCTTCCTTGAGAGTTTTCGCCAACCGTATTCCCTGGTCAGTTGAGCCGCCTACATCCTCACCCTTAGGCAGCGGCGGAACAGGTAAGGCAAGCTTCTTTACCACCCCCCTCCATCCCAGCTCCAGAATCGCGGCAAGGACGTAGTGCGGATTCGCATCTGCGCCGGGGACCCGTACCTCCAGACGGGTTGCCTTGGGCTTCGACGTTGGCGGCGCGATTACACGGATGGATGCTGCTCGGTGCTCCAGACCCCATGAAACGGTGACGGGGGCCCAGAAGTTTTCGACTAGACGCTTGTAGGAATTTATGGTTGGGGCGAAGATAGGCATGATATCGGGAAGTCCATCGAGGATACCGGCGAGGAAGTGCCTTCCCACGTCGGAGAGGTAGGCCACATCTGGATATGGGGGTGAGGGATCGGGCGTTTCGCGGCTAAATATATTCTCCCCTGTCTTTGAAACAATGGAGAAATGCATATGTCCACTGTTTCCCGGTATTCCTTGTCGTGGTTTAGCCATGAAAACTGGCGTGATTCCGTACTTGCTGCCGATAGATTTCACGACGTATCTAGGAGGTTTTTTTTTTGGGAGTATTAGCGACATCGGGCGTAGCCTTCCCACGTAGGTTGTCTCTAGATATATGATAAAATCTCTGAAACTAGAAGACGGGATTGCAGCATTTGAGGCTCACTTGAATAATCCCGCCCGATCAGCTATTTCCTTGATTTCACCAAACTCAAGGGCCTGTTGAAGGTTAGGTGCCGTAAACACGAAGGGAATATGTTCACTGTAAACATACGGCTTCAAATACTCCCGGACCACTTTCAGTATGCCAGCTTTCGATGTCACACTGGAAGGCCTGACACATGTTGAAAATAGCATAGAAATACTCTTGATTATGCACGGTCCTTGTAAGACTATAACCGAACATTCCTTCCGTCAATGGTTGGAGCGCAGTGACAGGGTTCTCCTTGAGAAACGCTGCGGTTGCTGAGGAGTTTCGTTCGAAACCCCCCGGGGAGGTCGACGGAGCGCGATATTGGTGAAATTCATATTCCGCTACGAAGGACTAAATTAGCAGCGTGAATCATTTCTATTGACAGGTAATTCAACGTGCAAAGACACACCGCCAACCATGGCTCTATAGCCCAGTTTCTCTATTTTCTCAGCAGCTGTCCTCAGTAACCCTCGCGGGCAAGCAGATATTGGAGCGTGGGTATCGGGGTCGAAAAAGCTGACTAGAAAGAACGGCACATTATCTTCCCATGGTATTCGTCGGAAACTGCTCAGATCCGGAACTGCTACCATATCCCTGTATCCGTTCTCCTTGTTGCTAATTCCCAGGTCTTTGAAATATGTCTGGTCATGCATGTCCCACCCAAATATAACGGAGCAGAATCCGAATCCATTTTGCGCGACTGAGAGAAACTTCTTCTTTGACACGAGCTTGCCGCGAAGGATGCCATCTGCATCGATTCCGGCGAGTTTCACCCGCGTATCCCGTTCCAAAACCGCAGGAAGACTCTCTAAAGTGATTTCTGTTTCCATCGGGATCTTGCTCGACGACTCGTATGGGCGAAAGGAGGCAAAAAGGGCGCACGGAGAACGGGATTGCTGGATTAAAGATTGTTTTTTTTTTTTTTTCTTTTTTCTTTTTTTTTTAGCAGCTAAATGCTAATGGGTATATACAACACAGCAACAGCGGATTCTTCTATCGGCCTGGGGGAAGCACAAACAGGCCTACTCCGCTCCGGAATCATGGAATCTCCAGGTCAAGCCAGGTCATTCCACCACTTATTACGTGGGATATGCTTTTAATAAGTTATCCGGGTCGGGGAGGCTCCCAGGCAGTTAACTAGTTACAACAAGGTTACCGGGATAAACTTTGTGGGGCCATTGGGGGTTCTACCGTGGCGTAGCGTAGCGTAGCGTAGCACACAGCCACCTGGGACATCATGTGATCTACTCTCAATAAGGTTTCAGGCACCGCATCTCAACTCCGAAGATTCATGTCTTACTAACCCCCCCCCCCCAAAAAAAAAAAAAAAAAGTTAAAATAAAAAATTAACACCTCTCTCTTGATTGCGCAGGTGACTCGAGGATTCTTCGAAGGGATCCGTAATAAGGGAGTCGAGGGAATCTCTGAGAAATCCAACCTCTGCTGGGTGAGACTTTTCATTCCTGCTCTTTCGGTTTATCAGAACCCTGTCAGACGTGGCCAGGGAGAGGCAAGTGGCTGCAGCAGGATCCATGCTGAATTCAGGGATTGAGTCACCTCTAGACATTGAACCGTCACTCTTTCACATTCGCGAATCGCCCTGTAGTCTTTATTTGGTGTCTCTGGCTACAAGAAATCTCTGCCATCATGGGACGACTTGAAGGAAAAAATGCCATCGTTACTGGCGCTGCAGGGTATGAATGACTCTTTTTAAGTCTGGAAGATTAGATGGTATTTGGTTCCAAAAAAAAAAAAAAAAAATACATGCTAAAAACGAGAATGAATATAGTGGCATCGGTCTAGAGACCTGCATCCTCTTCGCTCGTGAAGGTGCTTCCGTTTTGATGGCTGACATTTCGGAGCCTGCGCTCGAAAGGGCCCTTGCCAAGGTAAAGCTCGTCGTCCCCAACGCCGCCAGACTCGAAACTATCAAGTGTGACGTCTCTAAGGAGGCCGATGTCAAAGCCATGGTCGAAGCGCTGGATTCCTGGGGTGGATGTGACGTCATATTCAATAATGCAGGCATAATGCATGAAGACGATGCGGATGCAATCGGTACCCCCGAGCATATTTGGGACATGACTCAGAATATCAATGTCAAGGGAGTATGGTACGGATCTAAACATGCAATCCTTAGCATGCGCAGACACAAGAAGATAAAAGGCAGCATCATCAATACGGCTAGTGTGGTGGCTTTGACGGGAAGCGCAGTTCCCCAGTTAGCATATACGGCAAGCAAAGGGGCAGTTCTTGCCATGACGAGGGAGCTGGCAATTGTCCATGGCCGCGAGGGATTTAGATTCAATTCTCTCTGCCCTGCGCCTTTAAAGTAGAACCCTCCCTCCTTTTTGTCTTTTACGCATTTATCTTTCCTCTTTTTCGAAAGATTCGTCCAGGCTAACAGCACATACCTCCAGTACCCCTCTGCTGCAGGACTGGCTGGGTAATGACATCGCTAAGCGCCAAAGACGCGAGATCCATTTCCCCACGGGCCGTTTTGGTGAAGCTGTCGAACAGGCTCAGGCCGTTCTTTTCTTGGCTAGTGACGAGAGCAGTTTCGTAAACGGGACCGATTTCGTTGTCGATGGTGGAATGACCAAGGTTCGTCAAACCCCCAACGCATGTACAAGGGTCTTGGGGACCCCGATGAAATTTTTCATCTAACATGTTCCATCATCGCACAGGCATACGTTACCCCAGAAGGGCCGCCAACAGAAGCACCGAAAAACTTTGCGAGCTAATTAGCTGTTAGAGCTGGGTTTCCATGTTGACACGGAGTGAGATAAAATATACATTATTTATCTAACGCTATATTCATTAGACGCTTAGAACATGCTCATAAGTTTTCATGAGTTTATATGTTATCAGCCAGAGTCAAGAATCTAGAGAGGCTGAGTAATGTCTTCAATAGTGTTCAGGGCAAATAGTTTAATACTTAACTGGCTTCTTTGCTGTTTCTGAGCTTGTTTCATATTTTCATCAAGATATAAGTAGGTGCTATGCAAGCCTCACTGAATATATTCTGATAGCAGGGGCAAAGTAGCCTAAAAGGTTGTATGATACTAAATGGAATATTGGCAGCCTGTCATATTGCACATCTGGTGTCACACACCCGGTAGGGAACTATTAGTATAACAATTAGACTGCCCCGTTTTCTTGCACACAATGATATAAGTGTGCAGATACAATCACAAAATTACCATTTCTCTCGCTACTACATTGTTCTATCAAGGAAAAGAAATGCTATTCCTTGGTTAAAAAAAAAAAAAAAAAAAAAAAAAAAATCTCAGTATGTCACATTGCACATATTGGATCTACGAAAGGAGGAGAAACAGAACAAAAACAAAAAGGAAGAACCATGTAAAAGCAAAACGACTACTAGCTACGTGTGGACCATCGAGCTTAAAGATATAAGAAAGCAAACGTAAAATAAAGCATGAAGATAAAAGCAAAAACCACTCCTGCGAAAGGCAGAAAGATGAGAACTCGAGAACTGAAGAATAAATTGCCCTTGAAAAATTTCCATCACCATACCTGCGCCTGTCCATTTACTTCTGTATTGCACCTTGAAAAGAGACACTGAAAGCATGTTGCAGATAAATAACAGCATAACAGATGGTAACTTAAAAAATATAGAGAGAAAACATGCAGGCAACTGTAGATAGAGGTGTGATCCGAATTAAGCGAGATGTATTATTGGTGGTATTTGACCCACTGGATTCCCCGAAAAACGACATCCACCTTGAGACAACAAGTGGAAAGATGTTAAGTGTCAGCCAATTGCAGAGAGGGTGAGAAATTAGGCGCCTGGGAACACTCCTATTTTTCTGGAGATTAAGTGGAAACAAAAGGAAACGGGTTACTCGTTTATCCCTATCGCAATAATGGAGAAAGGGAAAAGGGGGGGATTCTGTACTGTTCCATCACACCAACCACATGGAAATTTCTCCAAACTCTTCTTGCCCATCCGGATTGCGGATGCCCTCTTCCTGTCGTACGCACAATGCGCCCCTCGTAGCCAACATGAGAGTATGAAGGAATGCCTGTGTAGCGACGACGTGACTGTTGTCTGTCGGTGGAAGTAAGGAGGAAAATGTAATCTCAACCACATCTGCATCATCACGATGCCCATCCGCGGCAGCAATGGCAGTATCTGCCTTCGCTTTCTCACTTTCTTCCATAATCTTGGCCCTGACAAAGTCTAGGAAATTCACACTCTCCTGATCCAGGGTAGCAGCAGGCCACTGAGTCTCAGCTGCCGTTTGCGTATCAACAGCTGCAGTAGGGCCAAAGAGTTCGAAAGAACCGTGATGTTGGCTCCTTCGAAGACCAAGGGGGCTACCGCCACCTTCCTCAACTACAGAATGATCAAGAACCAGATTGCTATCTAGATTAGACAAATCGAACTCCTCATCGTCTGGCATTGGAACATCGCTCATGCCTGGTCTGGCTATTCCACGACCGGCGAGGGGACTGGCGCTCGTCATGCGCCCCATGCGTCTTCCAAATACTGCAGAAGACCCACCAACAGCGCTCCCATCTGGAACCCCACCACTGGCAATGGAACGAGGACCACCAATGCTGGAGTACCCACCGACACTGAGGAGGAATTGGCGAGAGTGAACGGAGGAGCCTGGCTGGGAACCTCTGATGGAAGCGGTAATATTCCATGGCATATGTGAAGAGCCATCATCGTAGAGAGGCACGGGTGCGTGACGGCCTACTTCAATGTCTTGGAGCTAGAGAATTTTGGAAAGGGCTTGTTAGTAAACTAGGAAGATTTTAAGTGCTCGGGAGATTATATGACATACATCATACCCGATGCCATAGCCATCGTCACGCTCAATGACACCTCCGCGGCCGATTTCATCATCTTCGTCTTCTCTCATACGCACACTCCTAACCTCGGATTCGAAATCATTGCCACCAACGTCTTCACGGCTACGTTTACGACTTGTACGATTCTTGTTTCCAGTCAAAGTGGCCAACATCTGCTCTCCTGAGAATATGCCCAGTGGATGTTTGAAGTCGGAAACACCTAAACCGAAGTCAACAGAACCAAATCTTTCACCCATTACCCAGAGACCAGCATTTCTCTTTGCCAGTGTATTGATTTTATTGTTCTGTTTGAGTTTTGCTGCAAGAGCCATGTTACGCGCGTACTCAGAGTTCCACTGGGCGAGATCTGAATTCTTCAGTTCTGGAGGATCGTCAAATCCTAGAATTTTGTTTCTTCTTTTCCTTAGGCGTTGCTGTACTTCAGCAACTTCGGGCGATACCCCAATCACCGGTTCGTAGCTAGGATCTGCTGCGGAATCAAATCCTGAATCAGGGTTTCCAGAGCGCAGATTATCATTCTCTGCATAACTCATTTCCGCATCGTGAAGAACCGTCTGGTCCTCAAACTGTAGTGGGAAACCGTTAATTATTTATCCTTTCAAACTTGATGATAGCAAAACTCACCTGATCTTCCTCAACCTCTGGCCGCACTCTAGTATTCGTTCTAGTCTCACTTCTCGCAGAGAGCCCTATAGGTTTATTCTGCGGAGTTTGCCTCACTGGTAGTTCAATTATATTTCCCTCACCGTCGAATTCAAAATCTGGTTGGAGCAAAACACCAGTCTCTTCTGCGAAGGCTGCGGGCAGCTCAAACTCGTTTTCCTTCGTACCTATACTACCTATATCACTTGGGAATCCAAAGGCACCTGCACCAAGGCCGCTTATATCTGACGAAGAGATGTTCAAATGAAGTTGTCCATCTGAAAAGCGGCTGGACTTGGTTGACTCAGGAATTTGGCTTGACAGCAAACTGGACTTGCGTGGGGATCCGATGTTCGATGTAATATCGAGAGCAGACAAATCCACGTTTAGCCCTGGGAGCATTAGAAAAGGGATGAAGGAAGGGTCGTCTGGGATAACTAGCTGGTCCGGCCTATTGAGATAATTTAGCAGTTTGTTTAGACGGAAGTGTACACGTCTATATTGCTGCTCAGTGAGGGTAATGCGGCGGGCATGAGGCCAACATTGGGGGAAATTCCGGAATAAAGGTGCGGAACTATACTTTGCCTTCCCAGCATCAGGATCCAATCCTGAGGAACGAATTTCTTTCAACATCGCTCTCATCTTATCCCGCATTGTCTGCGCGTCTATAAGCGCGTATCCGCATTGCTGATTAAACACCCTCGATACACCATATCTGCAAGCCAGAGGCCCAGTAATTTAGCAAAAAGTTTCCCCTGACAACAACGATCAAATCAAGGGGGCTCCTCCATCCCTTTGACTCACAGTAAGTTGCCCTGTAGCCTCAAGGCCATTGGGGCCTCGGGGCGTATGATTGTTTCACACGCCTTGGGAACATCGACATCGAGAATGGCCTTGCGATTCACCTTTTTGGTGGTGGATTTTGCACCAAGTGTCGCAACAAGCCTGGTACAAGAATAGCCGTGATTCAGCTTTTAGATTTCAGATCAAAAAAGGGGTAACGAAATCAAAAAAGGAAAAGTACGGGGCGACAAGTAACATGACAGCTTCAGCACCTACCACACCGTCGCAACCCCATGCTCGCGGGACGTGAGAACTGCGAACCAACCACATCAATATCAGCTATATTCTCGTAAGGTGTGGTATTGCATTGAATGAAATATATGGACATTTCACCCCGGACATTTCACCCCCCTATCCGGCCCCAGCTAGCCGGAGGGTTGTTTCCAACCCAGCACTAGGGCTTTAAATTGACACGTTTAAAGCCCCAACTTTGATGTAGGGGGAAGAAGCTCACTCTCATGACTGTAGAACATGTTGCCATTCACCGACCAGACGGCGCGTCTTACCGCCTTTACAAAAGGAATACGATTCGAGAAAACCGATCCGCCCCTGAAACTGGTTAATAGACCTTAGCAATAACGGCTAAAAATGCGACGCGAACGTTTCCCGTTCTCTAGTTCTCCTTTTATTTGCTGGCCAATGGGAGGGGTCTGTAGCATATAACAACTGAGCACGATAACGGGGTAAATGTGAATGTAGATGGTGGGTACATAAATGACATAAGCACAAAGAAGGGGGATGTAAAATGCAACGCGAGGTTAAGGATCGAGGGGAGTGTTCCGTTTAGTCGGAATGGATAGATGGTGGAGGTGAGAAGTGGGAGGAGAGCTATGGGATTGGGAGAGCATGTGAGACGCGTGACATCCGCGCCCAAAAAAGGGGGAGACAACGCAAGAGGCTGGAGAGGAGAGTCACGGGATCACAGGATGGAGAACGATGGGAGCGGAGATATCTGTTTTGGCTTCATTTTCTCCTTTAC
Source organism: Paracoccidioides brasiliensis (assembly GCF_000150735.1). Lineage (NCBI taxonomy): Eukaryota > Fungi > Ascomycota > Eurotiomycetes > Onygenales > Ajellomycetaceae > Paracoccidioides > Paracoccidioides brasiliensis. The sequence goes on from NW_011371362.1 coordinate 719,187, forward strand.
TGCATCTTCTCGGCTCTATAGGCGCCACGAGGGGTATATAGATGGAGATTGAAGACGTTAATAGATTTATGTCTGCCTCCGCAAGCCGTGTGAATATGATTCACCAACAACAACCAAGGAGCTATATTTGGGGGAACGACAGGAAGAAATGGGCAAGGGAGCTACCAAGTTCAATAATTCAAATCTTGCCTTGGGAATGATCGTTCCACAAGCTACAGAGCCATCGAGAGGTAAAATGACAGAAGCCAGGAATCAAGGAGGAAAAAAAAATAGCAGCATAGCTGTGGATATTTCGTATACCTGGAAGCAGATATACTTGTAGCAACTGGGATATAATAGCAGAATAGGGATGTCTCTTTCAATATGAATGTAACGGGGGAGGCCCGTAATCAGGGGAAGAAACTGATAGGATAATGCGTTAAGCACTGGTATACCCCTTTCTCCCTCTTCGTGGTCTCATTTATTTACGGATGGTCTCAGAAAGAAATGGACGGAAACTGACCAAGCAGAACAAATCCTGATGGATGGGAGAATGGCATCACCATAAGCACCTATCCGTGTGGGGACGACGCATGAAATTGAAAAAGATCAAGAAAGAAGAAAGATCAAGCTCTCGAGGAAGAGGAATTCTAAAACCAAAGAAAGAAAAATAGCAGAATCGCAAGCATACAGAAATGACATGGCTCCCGGTGACAAAAAAAGAAGAAAGAAAGAAAGAAAGAAGAAAGAAAACACAGATTGGGGTTGGGTATGTGCGGAAAATCTACACAGGTTTAGTACTCCAAAAGATACAAGACAGCTAGAAAGAAAGGAATGACAGATAGTAGTCATGGCACCTAGTAAAAGAAGTAATTCAACAAGCACAAAAAAATTGATTCTAGGGATAAGCTGAATCTGTGCAAATATTGTAACATGGATATATTTTCTTGTTCAAAACTATTGCCGTTACTTTAAGGTTGAGTGTCGCAGAACCCCTTTACTCCAATGGGATGCCTTCGTATTCCGAATATCCAAGAGCGAGATTCATATTTTCTAATCGGACACAGTTAGCACAGTGGTAAAGGGGACGTCACCAGGTTCATGAAGAAATAAATAGCTGGGAATAGCTTACGAAGACATTGAGTCGCTGCCCCCTTGAGTAGATTATCAATGGTGGCGCAGACAACCACTCTCTTCCCTCCGGAGTGGACTGCAAAACCTCCAACCTCAACCCCGTGACGACCAGCAATATTCTTGACGAGCGGAGCTTCGCCAACGACTTTGACAAGCTTCTCACCAGCATATCTATCCTGATACAAGTTGCGGATATCACGGGACGACATCATCTCCTTCAAAGGAATGTTGATCGTGTGCTTGTGCCAGATGAAAACCGTTAGCTTATCTAGACAAAGTGGAAGAGGGATGGGGGACATATAGAATTAAAAACATACATGGATCCCTTGGAACCAAGATGCCACATGCGGGATGAATGCAACCTCTACGCCAAGCTGTGTACTAATCTCCCTTTCATGAATATGATCCGTCAAGCTATACGGTATGAGATTGTTGGTAAGGTGTTTGACATCGTTTTTTGGGCTTGGCTTCGTTCCGGCTCCCGAGTACCCTGAAACACCAAATACGGTAGGTCGTCCATCAAGATACGGAACGAGTGGTGCGATTCCTACTTGGGCAGCAGTGGCGTAGCAGCCAGGGTTGGAAATGCGAAGGGCTTTAGCGATGGAGGCACGGCTGACCAGCTCAGGTAGACCGTAGGTCCACTTATCGTCGAATCGATAGTCCGCACTAAGGTCGACGATAACGGCTTGTTCCTGATCGACTTGGTCGATAGCATCGACGAAGGGCTTGCAAACGCCATTGGGTAGAGCCATAACCCAGCAATCTACGTCGCCATTCTCAGCCATGCGGCGAACGTCATCGGCGCTGAGGTTCTCGTAGATGATTTCCCTTTTGCTGTAGCCTTGTAATTTTTGGCCGGCAAGTTCGCGGGAAGATACGTGACGAAGATCCATATGTGGGTGCTTGTTCATAAGACTGACGAGAGCTTGTCCGGTATATCCACGTGCTCCAATCAGGGCTACGTTGGAAGGTTTGCTGTTGGAAACGTTCTTGTCACCAAAAGGGGGGTTTGGGTTGGTGGTGGTGTATGATCGAGAAGACTGGTAGTTTCCCCCGCCAAATTGGCGACGTCTTTGGGCACTGGGAATACTAGAGGTTGCGGAGGTTGAAAAGGTTCGCTTTTGCTGGACTCCAGAGCCAGGGGTACCAGCAGTGCTCGAAGCAGCCAGTTCGGTACGCTGAAACTCCGACTCCAAGGCATTCCCTCCAAGCATGTCGGTTCCATGCTTGCTGAATTCAACGATGAGATCCTTGATTTCGTCACCGCTTTCAAGGCCACTCCAGAAGAGGACTCGACCGTCCCGGCTCAAGCTACCTTGGGCTTTGTCAAAGAACCACGTCAGATTTTCGTCCTCCTCATTAACTGTCCAGACGAGCTTGGGAAAGTCTTTCTGCATGCTGGCAAAGACATTGTCTGCAACTTGCCTCAGCCATCCCGCTTTGGTAATGCTAAGGGTCGTCAGTTGAGCAATCGACGATCCATCTTGGGGAGGCAAAACCACGGCAAGAGCCTCCATAGGCTCGTCCAAGTAGGCCTTGAAGGGGCGGTTCTTCAATGCCTCAACGTATCTGTCAACAGTCGCTTTCGCATCAAGCCCCTCACGGTCCCGGACGAGGGCGTTCTTTAGCAGCTCAATATCTTCAAATTCATCAAGCGAAGATTTGATATGAACCTTATTGCCCCTTCGGATCAAAGTTCCCGCTCCCGTATCCGTAAATAATTCCTTCTGTAGATCCGCAGGGTGGATGATAGCCACGCTGGACGTTCGAGGAAGGTCCGTAAGCAACTCCTTCATTTCCTTAATTTTTAGTCTGGTGCCATGACGCACCCACCACTGCTTCATTAAATGGTCATATTCCTCGTCCAGGTTAATGGCAGATATCTTCTCCCCCGTATCACCATTAAACAGCCCTCCCTTCTCCGCCAGGTAGACAATCTTCAACGGCTGCAACGCCCTCGCAAGCTCACCGGCAGCCACATCAGCGTTGACGTTCAGAATTTGACCCTCGGGCGTCTCAGCCATAGAGGTCAGGATGGGAAGACATCCGGCACTAATCGCAGCTTCAATGGGAGCCTTGTTGACGCCATTAATCTTGCCAACCAGGTTATACTTTTTCTTGTCAAGGTAGTCCGCCGAAAACACACCCGTCGTAATTGGCCTAGCCCTTACACCCAGACTCTCCAGCTCCTCTACCAACTTCAGATTCTCCTCCAGGAACAGCGACCTTGCAAGCGCCAGAGTCTTTCCATCCGTAACTCTGATCCCATCTTCAAATTGAGGTTCCACACCGGCAGCTTCAAGCATCTTATTCAACTGCGGCCCAGCGCCGTGGACAACAATCGGATAGAGACCGACATGGTTGAGGAATGCAAGAGCAGAGGATAAGGTCTGCAAATGCTCTGTAATAATAGCCCCGCCAACCTTGATGACGGCAAACTGCTGCGAGGAGACGGAGGTGAAGTGTGAGAGGTACTGTTGGACCTCCCTCTTGGAGCCAATGTTGCTCAACAGCTGGACGACAGTGGAGCGGGTAGAGAGGTGCGGAGGTGGTTGAGGAGAGTAATGGCGTCTTTCAAGTTGAGAGAAGGATACCGGGGACCAGGCTGACGCAACACCTAGACATGCGGGGGTGAGTCGTCTGGTGGTCGCTGAGGATAGGAGTTGTCTAGCAGACCGGAAAATGAAGGTGTGTGCCAGAGTTCCCGACGCACCGAGCCGGAGTGATATCATCTTGTTGACGAACATGCGGCAGCTTTCAGGAATGAGGCGATACCAGCCACGTCACTAAAAATTATTGCTTGTCGGAATAGCTCGTATATATATATATATATTCTGTTTGCCTTAATTGGGGGAGGGGAGGGGAGGGTTGTTGGTATTTGGTGCTGTGGAGGGCAAATTTTGAACTGTGGAAGGGGAAATATGGCTGGGTGTGGTGGGCCGCACCGCTCCTTGAGCTTCGGCTCTTCACAGCAAGCCTGCAGCTCAAGCGGGAAGAAAAAGCAAAAAGGGAAAAAATAAGAAAAAGAGAGGGGAAAAAAAAGGGAAGCCCGCGCAATACTTCTTCAGCTGAAAAATTAGAAAATGTTGTTCAGTTCGTGCTCCTAATATTTTGGAGGGTTTTGTCTTCCAGGGATTCCGGCGAGATTTTCAGGCCCTGGAAATTGGGAATATGCCATCCACCAAAGCGAATAACTCTATTTTCGGGGCTACTTCTGTGCAGAGATTGATAAGATTATGAAAATAACTACGTGTTGTTTTCATATTGTTTTACGCCCGCGGAGAGGTTCTGGATTATCATACTCCGTATATTCCCACAACTATCCATCCCCGTGATCTTCGAAGGTCCCCTCAGGAAAGGACTGTCTCTCCAATATTACACAGGTGAGTGGATCAGCCACGTATGCATCCTTAAAATAAAATTTGAGGGAGAGAAACACGATTCATTACTGTAATTGCTAAACAAGACGAGTAAAACGGGAGGCAGAGAGGGCAAGAAGGGGTGAGAAAAGCGCTAGTATCTTATACAATCCATTTCGTCTGCTTTGGCCAAAGTTTTCGTTCAGGAATGGTTGTCGCAACGTTCAGCCAAAGCCCATGCATGTGTCTGGGGTGAAAATGTAGAATGGAAGTAACATGCAAAAAAGAAGGATAGCAAAATCAAAATCAAAACTTGCGCCTGAAGGAAACGTGACAAGAGAATTATAAAAGTTATAAAAACAAGGAGTATCAGAGGATCAGACATAATCTGTCTGCCCCACGACCACAACCCGCGTAAGGAAAAACAAAAGGAACACTTCGTAACTGATATCGGCGGAAATACTGTGGTGGACCGAATTTAAGAACTTATGATCAATGCACGCAACAAGGCGGAGACCGCCAAATTACTTATTCGCGAGAACTGCGGTAGTCAGTGATAAGTCTCTTCTCTGCATGATCTGGTGGCCACGGCGACTAGAAAAGATGTCACATACCCGAAGGCACAATAATGACAACAAGAAGTATAATGATGCCAACAATTATGCATATGCGCATTTTGAAGTCCTTCCACCACATCTGCTTTCTCACCCGGTTTGCGCCGCGACGGAATCCTTGTGCAGAAACGGCAAGGTTATCAGTCTTGTCTTGCAACGAATCGAGGTTTTCACCGCGCTGGGAGACTTTGTTGATGTTTTCGCGCATTACACCGACGGTATCGTCGATTTGCTAGAAGGGGAGAGGAAATAGTTAGTTACGTGAGCTCTTTCATTAACAAATGGAGTTTTTTTTCTTTTTCTTTTTCTTTTTTCTTTGGGGTCAACAGATCAGTTATGTGCAAATAAATGGTTGGATAACAAGCTCCCTCTCGCAAGTCAGTGAACAAAGAATAATTCCACGGCCTTTTCACAGATACGAAATAAAAATATAAATGCGCGATGACATTTGATGCAGGCGAAGACACCGTTGCGACTGTAGAGCTGAAGAGGTTGACCACATCAGGTCCGGGGGAGAAGCCTACCGCTTGGAGCGCTGCTGTTCTTTGATTGCCATTTCCAGTAGTTGCAGGCTGGCTTGATCCAGACGGGATATATGGATCGTATGGTTGTTCGTGGTCGGCCATGGCTGATGGTAAATGGTAGATGATAGATGGTTAGGTGGCAGCAATTAAAAAGGACAGCTGGGAGGTGGATCAGTGACTAGATCGATCTGTTGTGCTGCTGCTGTTGTTGTGTCTGGCAGGACTGGGGTAATAACGATATAGCTTCTCTGAAGTACCTGGAGATAGCTTGGATGGTACACAGGGAGTCTATAATGCTGTTGACCGGCGTTGGCAATGGTGGAAGGAAGATAGAAATGATGCTGACGACTGTAGAGATCAAGGTCGGGTTGGTGCAGAGGAGCGTTCCAGATATCGCGGCTTACATAAGGCACCATAACTAACTATAACTAGTTAGTTGATTGGTTAACTGGTAGTAACAAACTAACAACGTTATTATTTACCCCGTAATAAAGACTATGTTTCCAAAAATATCAATATCAGTTTTCAGGGAAATTTATCTCATGGACTGCCTGAAGGATGGTAATGATATGTATGTATGTATTTATTTGTTTATTTGCAATTTGAAATGAGAGATGATTAAACTAATGTAATCAGTTGAAGCACTCTCAACTGTACAACCCTGTAGTCCGTTAGACTGCGTTTATTTAATTAAGTTGGTTGTAAACCTACCTTCAACTTTCTGAAAAACCGCGATCTTCCTGTAACTATTGTTAGTTACCCCTTTAGGGGTTTTATCTCCAAAGAGCTGTGTTCATAACAGACCTGAGAGAAGACCAGCAATCCTGGGACAGAGAAGCAAAGACAAAAGTCTGCGCTGAGTATCCAGCGACAGTGCAAGAACCCTGTTCCCTTTCTGGTTGCCTAATTCACTCCCTAAACAAACTCCAGAGTCTAACTATATGGTCGAAACATCCGTGGTTGGCTCGGAGTGTTCTGGAACCTTGAGACGTTGGGCGGTTTACCTCTTCGTTTCTTGACAACCAAAGATATCCAATAGACTTATTTCTCCAACGTCGGGCGGGGACACTCATATTGAGACGCTCATTGTCTCCTTGCCTAAGTTTTTCCGTATGTATTTAGCGCTCTTGATATGAAGCATCGATCACAGTCCTCCGAATTCTTAGGCTGAGCCTGTCTGTAAACTAGGCGGGCCAACCCCCCCTGTGAAAACAGGCCAGCAGCTCGCAATATTTGGCCCTGCAATGTTCCGGATCTCCAGAAACTTGTTGTTAGCATCCACTGGATTATGATACATTGAGAATAAGGAGGTCCGGCTATTATCAGAGTGTTGGAAACGCCAAAATACCGTTAGACTATGGACTAAGGACGAGTACAATTCCAGAGGGGTCACCTGACATCCCTAACATATACTTACTAGCACCTGGGATATTATTGGATTATGGAATAGACTGACGGATTAAATGAAACTCAGTCTTCCAAATTTATTATCTCCGTGTGGGCGTATATAAATCGGGATTGGAGCAAGGGAAAACACCAATATTTTAATCATGACGAGAAACTACCTGCTTAAAATATAAAGAATGCCCTGGCCGAAAATCGTGAAGGGGAATCGGACAGCCAGACAGACGTGTCTACATTGCTCAATAACCTGTTTCCACAGAAGCTCCCACAAGCCAAAAGAAAAGTACATTCGAAGCCTGTTATGACAGCGGCTTGCGTCCATACACAACCGAAATGGGAACATAACTATGAATTGACCGATCATTCATTGCTTGCCGGAACCGAGCCAAAAGCACGTGTACCTCCGCCAGGCCCCAGCCCATCACCCTCGTCAATAGGGCCATCGACCATCCTTCCAATCCCTGTGTACACTCCAAGAAATAAAACCGCCCCACTTCCTTGAGACCCTTGTCCTTCGGCCATGAACCCAGGGGCATCTTGAATATCCTCTCCGTCACATCCAAAAACCCCGCCTTCTCCATCTCCTCCCTCTGCCTCTCAATGATTGTTGTCGTTTTCCCCATCCGGTCGCCCACCTCGCGGAACTCCCGCTTCCAGATATTCAACACATGGTTTTCGTCCTTGGGAATGGAACCGTCGTCGTCTTCCAGCCACACGGCCCGATTGAGGATCTCTACGTATCCGCCTGGCTTTGTGGTTTTGTAGCACTGGTCGAGGAATTCAGACCAGTCGGGGATGCAGCCGAAGAGATCGCGGATGTGGATGAAATCCATCGAGTTGTCCGCGTAGGCCCAGGGATATTCGGTGCAGTCCTCTATTAAGAAGCAGACGTTGGGGGGAACCCAGGAGGGTTGGATGGGGGATAGATCGGTGCCGATGACGTTGGCTTGCGGTTGCTCTTCGCCGAAATCAATGGCCCAGATACCTAATCAGCTAGACATCAGTTATGTTCCAAAAGGTAGGTCGACAGTTAGATCTGGTTTTCAGTAGGTTTACATGGTCATATAAGGTGGAAAATTGAAAAGAATTGACTGGGCGTACCCGTTCCGGTGCCGATATCAAGGACTTTCTGTTCGAAACAGGACATGATCAGCATATCCCCCAGCTGGACGACCGTCCACCCCGATTGCACATCAGGCTTGACGATATTGGTAAAGATTAGAAAATAAATAGAAGTTATGTGTATACCTGAGGTTTTTCAAGGGGCGCCAAGTATAACTTCTGGTCCAGCAAGAGGAGATATGAATGGTGCGCAATATCAAGCGTTTCATTCGCCTTCTCGTCATTCGGGGCATAGTATGCTCCTTCTCGGTAACTCTGGTATCTTCTCCCGTTCTCAATTCGGTATCTTTGAATGCTCGATGTAAGGGATTTGGTGTCGCTCTCGCTATTTGAGTTGTCTTCCGCGGATGTTGGTCAGCATAGGTATCCCCGGTAGCTACATGTTCGGGAGATATGGCAGGTACAGCGCATATCCACAGAGATGATATGAGATGAAAGCCAGTCCGAATAGCATATCAGCCTCGTACGCATGATATAGAACGGACTTGGAGTGAAGGAAAATGGATATCTCACACATCGTCTCCAAAGGTAGAATCGATATCTTCCTGGTCAATGTCCAGCGCTTCCCCTTGATCAGAGTTGGTGGCCATCGTGTCTTATACAACACCGACGCTTTCACCAAGAGCAAAACTTACAAGGAAGACAACTCGTAGAGCCGTTCTATGGGAAAAAGTCGATTATTGAGAGAGCAAATGGATCGAGCTCGAGATGGGTGCACTTCCATGGGGTAGAAAACCAGAAACAAAGAACCAACACCTCAATCAACAATTTATAGTGTTGGCGGGGCTTGCAGGGAGGGGTATTTAAAAAGGGTTCCGACGCACACCTGCCGACTCGACAAGGGAGGAAATGCTCGGATCCATAGCGCTTCAGTTACATAGAAGGCAACCCAAGATTTAGCTCAAGACGTGCAAGATCGACATTCCATTTATTTCCTTTTACCTTCTCTTTGCTTTTGCTCCTGTATGTCTCGATGACAGTTGCAGCCACTGATATCCTGCAAGCGCAAGGTTGCACGATGCGGTTGATAGTCACCTCTAAATTTGGGATATTAGTGCCTCTGAAAGAGGGTTAGTAGGGTATCGGATGTCATTTTTACTTTTCCGGTGCACCGTAGCCCATCCGTTCAGGCCAGAAACTAATGTAGCAAATATGGGGACCGCGAGTTAATAATGAAAACTAACAATCAACGAACTCGAAGTATTCAACCGCATTATCCATATATGCAGCTCATGATGTTTTACCGCTTACTGTTCAGGAACTCGCCCCACACGATGCAGAAGTGAGGGCCCACTGGAGAGTCTTGAGCACCAAAAATGCGAGGGGGCGGCTTGGCCGGCTGGTTCTGCTATTTATTACTTTATAAATTATCGGCAAAATCCGCTCGAAGTTGTGTGGGCTCGTCAACTGAGAATCTCACATTGTTAAAGTGGGCATTTTATAGGAATCGATGTACGGAGTACTGCGGACGAAGTAGATACCTACCAGGCTATGTAGAAATAGATCAAATGATGAGCGGGTAACTTGATACACACGTTGAGCTTGGCAAGTGGATGATGCATGTTAATACAGCTCAAAACATACTACGCACATATATTCCGAGAGAATTCAGGGCTTTCTTGCTTCTTTTAAGCATCATGTGTTATTAGCGTTGTCATTGCTACCATGATATATGTGCTGAAGGCAGATATTTATCTGTTTTGGCAGTGTGAATAGCAGCCATTGTTGCGTGTTGACTGTTGAGAAGCTTGGTTCATCTTGCCGCTGCGGATGATGTTGGTTTATTTCTGAAAGCATTCGGATTTTTATTTTTTCCTTTTGGAGTGGTAATTTATTTCACTCGTATCTATGCTTCCATTGTATTTTTGACCCTACATCGTTTGTATGGATCCCGTAAGGCGTGTTGGTTTCTGCCAACTTGTTGTCACTGCATGGAACGTTGAATGGGAAGATTTGTTGTCGCAGATTTCATCGTTTCAGGCATGATATGAACATCACAGATATGCCATACATATCAGCATTAATGAAACCTCAACGTGGTAACCTCCAGGTATATATATCTTACCATGATTCTTACCCATCGTGTAGGGGCCGTCAGGGAGATGCCGGTTCATTTCAGTATTCAACCCAACATCGAAACTGAAGCAGGATTGTCTTCCGAATATAAGAACCAAATCAGGTGTGACAGTGTATTCCCCCAAAAGAAAGCAGATACAGAGGAGCAACGGTACAACTTTTGCTATTGAATTCCTGGACTTCTCCGGTAGTTATGGAGACATCGGGTAAGGATAAAACTTTGCGAAAGATGAAAAGATCAGGAACATGATGTCACGATGGATCGAACCCCTTGCACTCTCAATGGCTGATACGAAAGGAGGAAACATGCCAGCCTTCCCATTCCGCAATGTTACGTACGGGCTCTCCTCCTTCCCGGCCTCTTTGAGTGCCGACTGGTCACCCACTGGATCTAGAAAGGGAAAGATAGTAGTAAGTGGTCAGGGGCCCAGCGCCCATGACACGCGTTGAGCAACTCCTATTCTGCTTACTTCCACTGACAATAACCATTGAAGTGAAGAGGTTTCCCCCTGCCTGAACTCTGACACTATCCCACGATATCCACTGTGGAGAAACTTCTGGGATTCAGAGTGAATAGCTTCAATGGCCCAACACAAGACCAATATGGAGTTCCCTGGAACAATCAAGCGCTTCATCTCACGAAATTTCAAATTTTATAGATAATTTGATAAAATAATTGAAGATTTACAGTAGAGTTTTTTGAACTTAAATATTTATTTGATCTTATTAAATGCGGAATTTCTGTATTTAATTATTACTTAATTTGTAAGAAGGATAATGTTCTTTTACATAAAAAACTCTTTAGATGTAAAGTATAATTACATTATCTTTTCTATTTATTAGAAGAACATATAAGTTGACATTAAGTAGTGAACGCAGCTTTCAAATAAAAGATAAACTATAAAATCATTATATACAGCTTATCTAAAACGTATCAAGCATGAAGCTATCAAGTAGTAACTAACAAAAGAAAAGTAAAATTAATACAGTTCTCTACAAAAACACATTTTTACTAAAATGTTGAATTGAAAAATCTAAATAAAATTATTAAATATTAATATTAAATAATATATATATATCTCTTTCTTCAGTGAATAATTATAAATTAAAAATTTTTTTATTTTTTTTAATATCTCTATTAAATTTATTTCTTATTTTTTTTATATCTCTATTAAATTTATTTATTTAGTTATAATTTATTTCATTCAATATCTTTTAGATAGATTACATTTACTATTTAAGCTCATAGTTAAAATATATTTAATACTATTATAAATATTTTTCTTAATAATTTTGCATTCCACAACTATATTTTTATTAAATTAAATCAAATATATATATATAATCTTTAAATCTTTATATAAGAACTTGCTGAAATTAATTCACTTTTATTTTAGAAAAAATTAAAAAAAATAGAATGATTACCCTTCTAAATAATACTAAAAAATCAAAAAACTCTGAGATAGCTTGAAGTTTGATAAGATTTAAGCTTAATTTTAAGCTTCATGTTTTAATAAAGAACAGCTCAGACTGAAAGAACATTAAATAATATAGTTCAACTTGCTAACACTATAAGAAAATTATCATTTCAAATTATGAAACAATTTAAAAAGAACTCTAGATGCATTTAAAACATCTTCTATCAGAGCTATAGAAATAGAAACTTCAATTTTAGACTTTGATAAAATCTGCATGAATTATACGCTTAAAATTATGAAAATAAATGTAAATCATTTATTTCAGATAAGAGTACCTACTTTATATTTATCAAATACACTAGAAGAAGTTTTAAACAATGAAAACTTTTTAGATTGAATAAATACTTTGAAAACTTGAAAAAATCTTATCTTCTCAGCTTTATAAAGTATATACAATGATTAAACATCAATTATGAAGCTTAAATGTGAAAGATATAAAGCACAATAGGCTTTATCCTTCAAAAAATAAACTGTACTCATTAATAAATATTTATATCAGTGAACTCTCTAAGAAAGAGAAAATAAACTGCTTATATTCAAAAGCTATAAAGAATTAACAGAGATTCTATATTTATATACTCATATGATTCAAAAAGTGAAAAAGAATATTTAGAAGTTGATCGAGCTCTGATAAAATTTAAATTGAACTTCAAGTATAAATTACACTTCTGAAATCTATATATGAAATATGAAGTTCTTAATGCTGAGTTATTTGCAATTTAAAAGACTTTTATGTTAGCTAATGTGATAATCACTTAAAAGTTCAATATTTAAAATATGTAAATATTTTCAGATAATCAAACAACATTAAAAAAATTTCACAAGCAAGAGATTTAAAGTAATCAATTAAATATTAAATTGATTCAAAGAATTGTGAAAAATATTAAGTTTAAAAATGAAAATATTCAAATTAATCTATCTTGAATATCTGCTTATATAGGCATTTTAGAAAATAAAAAGCAAATTTAGTAGCAAAAATTGACAGTGAAATTTAATTAATCAAATATATTTATATTTAGATTATAACTATCAATATTGATTAAATTTTTTAAAATCACTTTTTAACTAATTAAATTATTAAATAAGATCTTTAAATCTTTTATATATATATCTAAAGCTGTAAATAAAGATATTATAATATAATTTTTTTAAAAAACTCTTTTTATTTTAAAAGAAGTATTAGTGTTAAAAAATTGAAAAAGTTCAATTTAAGTAAATTTAGTAAATTTATAATCTATTGAAAAAGATTTTTATATAATTCAATATTTTATTAAAAATATATAAAATATAAGTAAATATAAAATACTAAAGTATTTATTAATGCTAAAAGAAATAAAATCTACATTATGTTTTCAGAAATTAATAAGTATTTATTAATTATAAAAGTTATTTTAATAATTAGTAATTTTTCAAAATACATTTTTTATTAATCTCAAAATTTAAAGTTAAATATAAGATTAAGTTTATATTATATCTTGAAATAAAAAAACATTAAATAAGCTTAAAACTTAATTAATCTTAAAAAACATCTCTTTATTAGAAACATCTTTTGAATATAAAAGATATAAAATACTAATCATAAATAATATAATAATTAAATATTTAATGAGTTTCTTTTAATTTTAACAGTAATTCAATATTTAATTAATACTTTTATCTTTTATTTTTCTTATTGATTACAATTATTAGAATTTTTTATCTTTTTAACTATAAAAACTTATTATTATTTAATTATTATGAGCCCAGCTATTCAACTAATAAAATTTTAATTAAGAAAAAATTGATAAAACTTTTTTAAAAGTATATATAGTAATCAAAATATTAGAAATAAATAAAAGTTATTAATTTAATTTTATAAAATTTGATCAAAGAATTAAATTTTTTATATATCATAATATAATATTTAAAAATCTTTTTAATAAAAATTCTCTATTTAATATAATCTTAAATTATTTTACCTAATTTAATAATTTATAAAACTTTCAATATATATAATACAAATTAATATCTAAATAAGATGAAAATTCTTAGTTGAAAATATTATAATTTTTTGTATATGATTAGTTGGTTGATTCCAACTCTAAATGCTTAATAAACTATAAAGCACGCTAACTAACTATAATTTACAATTTCTCTATAATTAAAATTCTGTCACAGCCCTTAAAATCAAGAAGTAATTCAATTGATCTCAAATATCAAGTTTGCTGATATTGAAAAGATGAAGAAAAGCTTTTAAAAGAGCAGAGAATTTAATTACAAAGGCAATCTGAACATGAGGTTGAACAAGCTGTAGCAGCAGCCTTACAAGCAAGTCTACAAGCAGGTATAATAAGAATGGCAATTGTAGCGGGTTTTTGCTGAAATTTTCTTTTTATTTGACGAGAAGATCAATGTCTTCGGGGGGTGGCAAACTCATGGGAGGCGAAGTCTCTAAGTGGTGTCTTACTCTGGCATTTCCTCCACCAAGCCCAACCAACCCTGATGCGTAATAGCCCCCCGTACTGCGCCTCAACTCATGTAACAGGGCGGCACTTAACCCGAAGATCTTTAAACCTGCTGCATCAACAACAAACAACACCTATCTCAACCAACCACCATACCTCATACTCCTACACACCATTACAACCGAAATCCTCTGCCGTCATTCATCTAGCGCTCCTCCATCGTTTGTTCCGGTACGCTCCTTTCATCTGCTATTCCCTTGTTGTCCGAAGAAACGAAGTGCTGGCTGGTGGCTGGTGGTCTCTCCTTAATCCATTGTCCGTCGTCCCATATTAGCTGGGTTGACTCCTATCACTTCAACCCACCTGCTCCCTTGCTATCCTGCTTGTTGTTTCCGGTTCTCAGGCTCATTCGCCAACATCTTCCAACGTCTTTTACGGCCCCCCGTACGAAACTGCTGGTTTGCCGTTTATACCATTCTTTCTCTCATACTTGTAGTATCGGATCCTCAGGGAAGGTCAGCTAGGCTATCCATCGATCTCTGACCCTCTCCCTATGACAGATGTTCTTCTGAATTAACCTTCAGACGGCCACACTCGCTTATCCAACTCACTAAGAATACACTCACACATTCTCTCGTTCCCTTCTCTCCACCACCCCTATTTTTTCCGTTGCTTAGACGATGAGACTCTTCCCGCACTCATCGTCGAGGTCGACGAGTCAATCATGCACAGCCATTTTGTTGTCTACACTGCTAGGAGCCCAGGTGGCCCAAGCAGTCATTCCACTGACACTTGACGATCCAGGTATGACTCCGATTCTCTGTGTCCCGTGACATGCCTCTTTCTACTTCAGTACAGACAGGATAACATTTCTGACTTTATGCTTGCATACAGAATCGATCAAAAGTGCAGCAAAAATCGTTGCCAAGAAGCTGGTTTCCTACTATACTGGATGGAGACCCGGTGACGTGCCAGGCAATTTGCCAGACCCATACTACTGGTGGGAGGCTGGCGCTATGTTTGGTGCTCTAATCGATTACTGGTATTTCACAGGAGATGATCAATACAACGAAATTGTCATGCAGGCCATGCTTCATCAAACCGGACCGGACTTTGACTATCAGCCTCATAATCAGTCCCGGACTTCCGGAAACGACGATCAAGCATTTTGGGGCATGGCGGCTATGACTGCCGCGGAGACTAAATTTCAGGACCCTGCGGAGGACAAACCCCAGTGGCTTGCACTGGCCCAGGGAGTCTTCAACACACAAGCACCTCGGTGGGCTAACCACACATGCAATGGCGGTTTGAAATGGTCTATCAACACGTTTGGCTCAGGCTGGACTTACAAAAATACTATTTCTAATGGATGCTTTTTTAATCTCGCCTCTCGACTAGCGTTATACACTGGAAACACAACCTACGCAAATTGGGCGGAAGCATCCTGGAATTGGATGACCGGCGTCGGTCTCATCAGCCCTAATTACCAGTTCTTCGACGGCACAGATGATACAACCAACTGCACCCGTGTGAATCACGTTCAGTGGTCCTATAACAGCGGCGTCTTTTTGGCTGGAGCAGCCAGTATGTACAAATATGTAGGTTGCCATACCCCCCATCTGTCCATTATGCCATACAGAGTTTCCAAGGTAACTAACATTACATGGTTTTTAACAAGACAAACGGTGACAAAAAGTGGGAAGAACGTGTTCGAGGAATTCTCAAAGGCATAGAGATTTTCTTCCAGAACGATGTTATGACAGAAGTTGCTTGCGAACGCAATGGAAAATGTAACGTTGACCAGCGTTCATTCAAAGCCTACCTTTCTCGCTGGATGGCTATGACCGTAAAAGTCGCCCCATTCTCGCGCCCTCTCATCATGCCTAAACTTCGTGCCTCTGCTGAAGCAGCCGCAAAACAGTGTAGCGGACCAGACAACTCGTGCGGTTTGCGCTGGACCAAACAGTCCGAGTATGATGGAGAAACGGGCGTTGGCGAACAAATGTCCGCACTGGAAATCATACAGGCTAATTTGGTTGATAACGTTCCTGGGCCTGCGAATGAGCAGACCGGCACTAGCAAAGGCGACCCGAACGCAGGGTTAAAAGATGGCCGTAATGATCTTCCTAAGTTATCAGAGATTACAATGGGTGACAAGGTTGGCGCTGGATTTATGACATCGATAATCTTGCTGGGCGTTTTGGGTGGGGCGTGGTGGATGATGGCTTGAAGTACATTATTAATCGGAGGATTGGATTTTGCTTTTTCCTTTGGCGATGCAGGCGGGCTTATTGGGTATTTAAAGAAGGATCACTGAAGCATAGGATGAAGGAGACGACGAAGAAGACGACGACGACACGAAGGACGTCTCTGCAGCCTTAACTCCCCAATCCTCTTCCCTTGCCTGTGACACCTCCCGCCACTATTTAATAAAATCCTTTTCACTTCTTCCCCCCGGAGATTTGGGGGGAGAACGGACCTTCCGAGAAACCGATATACCGCGATATACCGATGACGGGATCCCGTTCTATTCTCTTTCTCTTCTCTCTTCTTTTGTTGTGATTTTTAAACTTATTTCCCCTCTTCATAATTGGGAAAACTGGTTTGTGTCATATATGGGGAGTTTCTCTTTTTATCTCTGCCGATTCGCTTTCCATTTCCTAACTTCCATAATTCGTTTCTATTACCCCCCATGGTTATTGTCGTGTTTGTTCCATACTTACTCCACTTCTCCTGTCCTTTTTCGATTCTCCTAGTTCTATACTGGGTCTGGTGTTACATGTTGTCTTATTCTAATGGTATTTATTATTTCCTATATATATATATATATATATTTGAAGTTTCCTGGGGGAAATGTTAATCTCCCCTTTCCAATTTCTACCAAATTCTTCATTGTTATTGGTAGTAATGTTTACATTGGCATCAATGATCACTTGAAAAAGGGTCAGGTCTTATCCTTTCATGTTTGACCCTGGTTTCATTTAAGTATCACATGTGCAGGCATCATGTTTCTAAGGATGAGATTTATGATATTTTATTTCAGAATTTTCAATGATGTAAAATGAATGGATTGATTCTACAATATTATATTTCATATACTTGTGTCAGGATATATTCTCTTGTTCTCACTTAAGTCCTATGGCCAATGCTTGCTGTTCCTGGGCGCGCAAAAATAAATAAATGAAATGAAAAAGAAAAATGGGGGAAAAATTATATAATGAATATTAGACTTTCTCATTCTCAAATTGGCATAAACATGACAGTTTCTTTGTACACATTGATATAGAGTAGTATCAAAGGTAGGGGTGGCTGAATAAATTGAGAGTATAGATGTTAGATATGTGATATCATTGCACTTTCGAATCGCATCCTGCGAGTGGATAGGTCCGTTCCGCCCGTTAAGAGATAAAAATAAAAATACACCAAAGAATCAGGAACCCAAACTCCATAACTCCGAATGTTTTCTGTATATGCAACTTCAATCAGGAGAGAGACGCATTGTTCAAGGATCACCCTTCTTCACCGTAGTTGTCTTGTGATATTCCAACAAAGGTGTTGAGTATTTATAGATATCGAACAGGCGGGGGATTTCGGAAAGTATCAACCGATGGTATCCACGAGGCCAAAGAAAGTAAAACGCCTTCATTGAATCTTTGAAGATCGAGGCCGGTTTTATGACCCTTCCGCAAGCTCCTTTCTAATCTGCTCCTTTTGTCTTTCGGCCTCATCCTTTTCAGCCTGTCGTTGCAGCTTCGCTTGTTTCTTGTTGGTAGCTTCAGAGTCCTTCATGGCTAGCCAGACTGTGTTTTGCGACGATACATGTTAATTCGAATAACATCTTAGAAGGGGGCATAGGGTAACGGGGATGAGAGGCGGGAGGGGATTTTAATAAGTTCGGTATAATGGGTCAGCAGCTGGAACGTACTAGATTTATCCGACTTTGCGTACGATTTCAGTCGCATGACGAAGTCATCGAAGTCCTGCTGCCTCTTTTCTCGCGTTTCGAGGTTCCGTTTTTGGAGTTCTGGGTTAAATCTCTAAAGGATTTTTGGGTTGATTAGATATTCTATAATTTGATTTCTTGTTTTAACATGTCGATTCGCCGCGGGACATATGCTAATGGGTGATAGCTGGAGACAAAGAGCGTACCTTGAATAATTCCTCCTCTGTCGGCCGGAGATATTGAACGAGTGCCGGTCCACCAATGCAAAGCACTGCTCCACTATGTAGAGATATTTGTTAGCTTAAATAAAATATAAAAACAAATAACCCCCCGGGCTAAATACCAGCAATCGCGAGAGATATACATATGGGAGACTTACACCCCTAGCATCTTCAACGAGGTACCTAACCTGGGCATGGCTACGCTGCGGTATGGGATGGGAGTTGATTGGGAACGGATGCGCGGTTCGGGCGGTTCGGGCCGGATTACAAACGGAGCTTTTCTGATATTTTGGTATTGGCGCAATCGAACCCGTAAGTCAACTCCGTGCGATTATGTGCTGATAATCGTTGTGGTGAAAACTGCTCAAACTTACGTTAAAAACTGACCAAAGACAGGCAGAGGTGTGAGTGATATCCATAATGTGGCTGAGCGTCTTGAAATATGTGGCGGTGCGGAGTTTTCCAACAGATGGTGAAATTTCTCGCCGATCCTCAATAGAATCCTCGACACAGTTGCCGCGTTGGTCAAAAAAAGCTTCGAAAGATTGGAAATACAGCTCTCACGATATCTATTTACATCTTCATACTTTTATAAACGATGGTAATTTATTTTCTGGGTCTCAAGGTGTTCACATTTCATCTCGCTCAATCCCAAATGAATAACCGTGTTTGCTTAGAGTCAGAGTTCAAACCGAAATCAACTACATTTCGCAAAATCTGCCCAAGCCACAAGAGGCATTCATACTCCGGAATGCCATCGTGCCCTCATTCTGAGGAGCTGAGCAGATAGCGCATACACCGGGCGCAGTCTCCTGCGTGGTGAAATGACAGTTCTCAATCTCACAATGCATCGCTGGAACATGTGTTCGCGATGTATTTTCTGTCAAAAATCATTGCTGGTTCTTCGTTTGAACAACTTCAGGATAATACATGGACCTATCAACTGATCTATTCCACGCCGGTCAAGTTGACATATATTGTTCCAACGCTGGACGCTTCGCTCATGGATTGCGTGGAGTATATTAACGGTGACGACAAGGACAGAGAGAAATGCTTTTCCTTTCTTCGTAAGTTTCTCTGCCGACTTTCCGAGCAAGGGGTCAGATGTTACCGATATCTTCTGCAATCCATGGCTGATGGAAGGTCGTTCATTTACTGATGAGGAGGTGGGAGCAATGGGGAAAAGAGGCGAGACAGTTACGAGAGGCTCATTGAGCTGGATGCAATGTGGAAGTCCGTATCGGTTTGAGTGAGAGTTTTGTCGAGTAGGGCATGTATCACGTTGACTGTAGTTCTGACCTCGAAGGCTATTTGGCCTAGCAAATTTGCAAGTTTTTTTGATTCTTCGAATATGGCATGATACTTACGAAAAGTACGCAATTGTGGGGCGATCTTGCAACTCGTGACATTTTTGAAGCCAGGTCATGTATCCTCCTATGAAATCTTCCCGTGGAGCTAGCACCCAGAGTACCTTATAGGAGCCATAAGGTGGCTGCAGCTAAGACGGTATGAATTGAACAGGTGATCGAGAGTAAATGCTGCATTTCCGGTTTTATTTGTGCTGGCATTGGATTTTAAATCAATCTGCCATGGGCTCTGATTCTCTCCTATTTTCACCATATCAAATCAGCCAATTCCCTAAGCCAGTGTGCTGTCCACTGCCATTCGTCCTCACACGCAGGCTGTGATCGAAGCATATCAACGAATTAGTAATTACCATCCTATGGCCCCTCCCTAGGTGGAATTTTAAGTGCACCGAGCTTCTCATGATCGAGTGGGGTGAAGATGTTGTTTTATATAGGCGCCATCACTCTAGAAGACATATACGGAACAGGACGCGATGAAATTTGGATCATGATTGTCCTGTGCTGTTTCACAATATGAGAACCATATGCCTGATACTTCGGTGAAATGACCTTGGGGGCTTTAACAGAAAACCGCGTGCTGCATCCATGGATAGCAAACTACATTCCCGTCTGACAATTCCCATCATTCTAGAATGTAACCCCGGATCAGCCATCGTTCTTTTTGACTATTTTGTCCGTAGGGTGTTAGTTGCTATCATGACAAAAAGGTTTCCTTGCATGGATATTGGGCGTGCGGGACGCCTTATTGGCAACCACAACTGATATGACTCTTTTTTTTATAGGTTCTCAGGAGGCATTTGGCGTCTCACTGCCATCATGCTGGGCAAGGGCGTGTATGAACTGTAAGAAAATACTGCCAAAACAGAAGAAGCAAAGTGAATTAGTTTCCACTTGCCAGGGTCACCCGTGTCACTATATGGAAAAGTTAACTTGATTAGAAACGGTTGCATGCGAATATGTAGCAATTTCATGCTTATCATCGTTAAGAATGCCACTGTTAACCAAATGGCAGGAGAACGGCAAAATATCAGAAACCTATAATGTCGAAAGATAGGTAATTTGGCATTCCTAATTTCCCTGTGAACTGAGACGAAATTTTCATTCTTTCGGCAGCTAACTTAGGGAAGACGGTAGGTAATATGGGCTCTTGGAGCTGCTTCGTTACCCCTGACCTACCTAATTAACCAAAGGTTATTCTGCTCGACGCAGCCGAACAAGTGGGAATCTAACCCGGTTTGTATGTCAACAGTGGCTGTTCCGTTAGAAATGTGCCTGATTTGCAGTGATATCCTTGCGTAGCAACTTGGAACCTCGCATTCAGATTCCTCTAAGCTAAGATTTCAAGGAACAAGTTTGGCGTGTCTTTTGGGGGCCTTGGTGATGTAACTAAACACCGCGGAACATGGAAGTTGGTTAATTAATTCTCCTGCTGTTGTTCCAGTCAAATACAACGAGCGAGTGACTCCAAAATCACCGTATACCAAATAACTAGATTTTAAACTAAGTTATCCACGCTCTGCAGCAAACTAATTTAATTAACTAAATTAAACTAGGTTCAGGACAATCTTATACTTGATGTATTGCAGTCGGTGGAATTCATGAGCATGGTAGAGGTTCTGCTGCCGGTAACATGGGTGGTTGAATGAGAGGCTGTTCAACGGGCTCAGCAAGTGAAATAGTAAGCTTAGCAGCTAGATATCATACATTTTTTGGCTTCTGTCTCATTCGCAGCATATAGTTATATCCCGGTATTGATCTTGATAGTGCTGATATTGACCATAACTACTGAATTGACGGCCTTTCTAATTTGATTCATATCTTTTACTTGATTGTAGAAATAACTTTAAAGTCTTTGATTTATAATATTTTGATTATATTCATCTGCTAATAAAAGTGACAAAAATTGTTAATTAAATGATTTTATAACTCTGAATAATTAAAAATTGTTAAATTGACTAACTAGTTAAAGAATTCAATATAAAGTTAAATATTTAGTTGTTTAAAATCAAATCTGATTTAAATAGTTAACTAATTCTATAATATTAGCAATTGTAGAGATATATTAAATAATTATTTGAAATTTAAATATTTTACATATGTTATAAAATAAAAATTAAAAAATTGATTTTTTAATATATTCAATTTAAACCATATTTACTATTTAATTAAATCTTTATATACTTTGAACTATCAAAGTACTGATATTTAAAACTTCTAGAAAATATAATAAATATATCAGTATATGAAAAGTAGTTTTATTTTTTTATTATAAATATAATTAAATTTAGATATAAAATATTTATTATAATTACTCAATATAGGAATATATAATTAATAATAATTCTTTAGTTATTTAGTAATTTATTTAGTTAATCTTTTAAATTTGTAATATATATATATATATATAATATAGTTATAAATAAAGCTTGCTATTATATTAAATAAATAAATAATTATTATATATTCTAAATGTTAATTATAACTGTTGACTAGTATTTTATATATAATAATAATGATTTATAATTATGTAAAATTATATTATAAATTCAATTTTATTAAAGTTGTTTATATTTTTTATCTGAATTTCATATAAAGTAATTACATTTATAAAGGTTTAAATTATTTTTAAATAATACTTCTATTTTCATAATTACCTTATTTATAATTATGACATCTGAAATAATAACTTTAAAGCTCTGTGTAATATTTAAATAGATTCAAAACTTAGTTTTCATTAATATAAGAAGATGAAATATTGTAATTATTATTATTATTATTATTATTATTATTATTATTATTATTATTATTTACTTGTGTATAGTCAATGACTAATGACATATATCTAGTTAAACTAAAATATGTTTATCTTATAAATTTGATGTATAAAGACAGATGAAGATATATATTATAGAATTTTATTTCAGAATAATTCTGCATTTGAATACTATAAGTTGAGAAGATAATTAATCATATTCTTAATAAATGCTTGTTAGAGAGATAATTCTCATTTAATTAAATTTAGACTTTAGTAGCAGATTCTTTTCAGCTTCAGTTGATTTGGTTATGTTTGTATGTAAACTGCTTCATACCCGTTATCCTTGAAGCTGTGAATTTAAGAATTGACTTTGAAACATCATAGTCATGCAGTTTCCCGATTGAGAGTATTTCTTGCTTTTTAATAGCAGAATATCAAGTTCAATTCTTCTTTATAGAGTTTCTTGCATGTTTACCGCGAATTGGTGGGCAGGGCATTCGGATTACGTTGTACGTATTTTTGATCGTAATCCGTATGGTATTACAAATACCGCCCATCGAATGGCCCGTATATGCACGGGCCGTATGCAGCCGTGATAAGTGGGTATTACCAGACATTATACCAACCAGGTCACGTTTTTCCAACTTATATCTCATCCCATTTCGTCTCCATCTCCCAATCTCCTTCTCTCATCTTCGTCTTGTGTGGCAGACTCCCCCTCTTGTCTGCCTCTCTGTCGCCTCCACTGGACTTCCTGCTCGGTGGCTGCTACAGAGACATTTCCCATCGGTCGCTTGGCGTGGTTGTATCAAACAAACAGAAACTCTCCCGGCTCTGATTGGCGGCCCCTGCGTTGCGCTGCACCAATCCCCTCCTCTCGTAACGACTAGCAGCACATGGGGGCCCATCTACGATTTTGCGGCTTCTATCAACATCCTGCCATTTTTTGCATCTCCTTTCTCCTTACCCGGTGGGCTATCTGCTGACTGTGACTTTTACGTTGATACCAACTTGGATGTGCTGCCGGCACGTTCCCGTGGTGATTATATTTTTCGCGTCTTCTGGCACGCGCAATTCCTTTATATGACTACACCGTACGTAATTCCAATATATATCTGAGAATATTTGTGTCGAGAATAACTAGCTACCGAATACGTACGTACCCTCTGCGGTTCAATTTAACAACTTTCGTTCACTCTTACAACTGCCTG
Organism: Paracoccidioides brasiliensis; assembly: GCF_000150735.1. NCBI lineage: Eukaryota > Fungi > Ascomycota > Eurotiomycetes > Onygenales > Ajellomycetaceae > Paracoccidioides > Paracoccidioides brasiliensis. Next base: position 742,821 of record NW_011371362.1, read on the forward strand.
CATCATCTACGCTTCTTTCCCCTTCTTTCTTTGGTGCAACTTTTTCCCAGAATCTTTTTTTTTTGTAATGGCTCATTTTTATATCTAACATCTAGAGAAGTGTTCTACGTCTCCTACGATTCCAGTATTCGTGAACCTGAGTTGTGAACATTTCATTTCATATATAGCATCTTCCTTTTATTGCATATATTGGCATGGCATATCCGCATCGAGGGCCTCCCCCTCGACAATACAACGATCAGCCACCACCTTCCCAGTATTACGGACGTCCCGGTCGGGGACGAGGGGGTTATGGCCCTGGAACTTGGAATCCAGGTTACGATGACAGTGGGCAGTATTACGACGAGCGTGGCGGATATGGCGGGGGACCGGGAGGTCGTGGACAATATGACCATTGGCCCCCTCCTCCAAATCGGGGGCGTGGAGGTCCGCCTCCAAATCGGGGCGGATATGGTGATCGTCGTCCTGTGAATGGGCCACCACCAGGGCCAGGACCATTACCCCCTAACTTCGATAAATCATTCCCTAGACCTCCACCAATTCAACAAAGACCAAGACAGCGTAAGTCGAGGCACAGCGGTAGCGGTTCTTGGACCCCCATACTGACAGATACACCCAGCTAACGATGGTGCGCCGTTGTCGCCTGTCAAACTCTCATTTGATAATCCCTTTCCCGCTTTCCCGAGAGTGAGACGGGGTAATTCGAAGGAGCTCGACCGGCGGATGGGAGATCTCGATCTAAATGATTCCTCAATGAGACCGTCTCCTGAAAAACGACCGCATACGTCCAACTCCACACGCCAGCCTCCACAACGACAGCTAGATATGCCGCAGTGGGGTGGACCTGGCCCTCGAACTCTACCATCATTACCTGATTCCATGCCATTGCCCGGACCCAAAAGGAGCATGACGATGCCCACCAATCCAGTCCCGACTAGCCCACAGTACCCGGGACAACCGACTTGGCAGGAACCGCCTCTCCCACGTCCAACTACAGCTAGCGGAACGAAACCCGATACCGCGCCTGTGCAAAACAACAGAGCCGGCTCAATAGACACAAATAGAGACCTGCCTGATGACTTCCTCGACGAGTACTTCGCGCCTAACGATCAAACAGACTCAGATACACCGAATTTCAGTGTGATGCCGGGCACTCAGGATGACAACATTGTGCCTTTTGACAAACCCGGCGTTGATGAATCTTCTACCTCTAACTCGGGGAAGGGTTACACTGCTTATCGTCCACCTGGTGGCCCGACTCCGATTCCAAACATTCCTATGGATCCACCAACTAATCAGTTTGAAAATGCTGGCTTCCACTTCGACCTTCCTCCTCTAAGCAACAAATACGATCAGGGGCAACCTAATGAATATGATCCATCAACAAATGGTGGTTATCCTCACCACCCAAAAAGTCGAGGAATGCCTCCTGGCCCGGCATATCATGGAGGCGGTGGGGGGAGCGGGCGGGGTGGATATGATCCTCGTCCTCCACCCAATCAATATGGCCCTCCGGGCAGAAGCACACCCATGTCGTACCCAGATAACCATACAGAGTACCAGAATGCGCCGCCATCTAATCATCGTGCCGGTGTCACCCTGGCAGATCCACCGCATCAAAATCCAGACGCCCTTCCCAAGCATCCTGTTCCGTTTCGTCCTGGTCTTGAGAATACGGCAAAACCACCCCCTATTAGGCAATATGATAACCCTCCTGCACAGGTGCAATCCCAAACAGGCCTGGGAGCACCACCCCAATTGCTAAATGATGGAGCTGGCCCGATGCCCATTACTCACGAAGAGCTCCATCGTATCCAACAAGCAGCTAAGAGCAATCCATCAGATCACAAGGCTCAACTTTTCCTAGCCAAGAAGCTCGTTGAAGCCTCCATATATTTGATAGATGAAAACGGAAGGGCCGATATAAAAACTAGAAACAAGAACCGCGAACGATATATTTTTGATGCGCACAAAATTGTTAAGAAGCTAGTCAGTGCAGGGTACCCACAGGCAATGTTTTACCTGGCCGATTGTTATGGCGAAGGCCAACTTGGCCTAGAAGTGGACCCTAAAGAGGCATTTTTGCTGTACCAATCTGCTGCAAAGGCTGGTCATCCAGAATCTGCCTACAGATTGGCCGTTTGTTGCGAGATGGGCTACGAGGGGGGTGGAGGCACAAAACGAGATCCGATGAAAGCCGTACAATGGTATAGGCGCGCTGCAGCATTAGGAGATACCCCTGCGATGTATAAGATGGGCATGATCCTCTTAAAGGGTTTACTAGGCCAACAAAAGAACCCTCGAGAAGCGGTATCGTGGCTCAAACGAGCGGCCGAACGCGCAGACGAGAGTAATCCCCACGCCCTCCATGAACTTGCACTCCTTTATGAAAACCCCAACGGAAACGACGCCATCATCCAGGATGAAGCGTATTCAAGAGAACTTTTGGAACAAGCGGCTAAACTGGGTTATAAGTATTCGCAATACCGTCTTGGCGCTGCGTATGAGCATGGTCTACTCGGATGTCCTGTTGATCCACGACAGAGTATACTCTGGTACACCCAGGCAGCTGCGCAAGGCGAACACCAGGGCGAACTCGCGCTTAGTGGTTGGTATCTTACAGGAGCTGAGGGCATTTTACAGCAGAGCGACACTGAGGCGTATTTGTGGGCACGTAAAGCCGCTCTGGCTGGTTTGGCGAAGGCGGAATATGCGATGGGTTATTTTACTGAGGTTGGCATTGGTGTGCCGGCCAATCTGGAGGATGCCAAGAGGTGGTACTGGAAAGCATCGTGTAAGTGTTCTCGTTTTCCTATTTCCATTTGCGCAAGTCAAGAGGGAATGTTTATGTGTCTAGATCACTGTTATTCGATTTCTATATTTATCTAAGTACCCGCATTCTGACATCTTATGCAGCACAAAACTTCATGAAGGCCCGCGAACGTCTAGAGGATCTCAAGCGCGGTGGTGCCAAAATGCAGAAAACCAAAGTTTCGCGTTCGGCAGTCAACAGCCAAAAGGACGGCGATTGCATCGTCATGTGAAACATTCACTGCCCGATATTGCCAGTGGTCCTCTGCTGCCTTGCCATGGCCTTACTATTCCCTGAATTCGTGGTTGTCCTACATTGCATCGAGACGCGGATGGAAAACGGCCTTTTGATGCCCCATTGGTACAAATGCTTAAAACTTCAGTATATATCTTTCTTCCCATCTTTTTCTTTTAACTTTCTCTTCTTATTTTCATCCTTCTCCCTCTATCTTCGGTTTTTCTTCCCAACCATTTACTCAAATACTCCTTCCAAAACTATATGTTGATAAACTCATTTCCCATCTTTTCTCTTCCTTTCATCCTTTAACTTTCCGTGCTTCAATTTTTAGGTTTCCCTCCTTTCTTTTCCTGTAACCTTTAATACTTCTGATTTTAGTTTTCTTTTATCTTTGTTTCTCTCCCTTACACCCTTTCTTGCACCAAATGCCGCCATGCATAAATAAAGGCCGGATATAGGATTTTGGGACTAGGGTTCAGGGAAATGCAAAGCGGATATTCTACGGGCGAGATTGGGGTTGATATGGGACCCAACATGCTTAATTTGAATGGAATCAACAGGTACTGAACGTTTGCGACAGAAATATGCGTATATGATAGATGTGGGGATACATTGATCGTTTAGGTGTGTTTGTGCTGGTGGTTCTACGGGATGGCATCCATGGATAACAAATGTTATCTCAATTGGGCAATAATAGACACTGTTGGAGAAAAATACCTGAATCTTTTCATCTAATTATTGGGGTCATTTTCATTTTTCCCATTATATCTATTTCCTTTCAAACTTTTAATGTTGAAATCGTGTATGATATAGCAGCTTTTGATCGTATTACTCGGTTGTTACGGCTTTCCGGTAACTACATCATTAATATAATTTACTTTCTCTCTACCGAATTTAAGTCTTCATTCCACCGTAGGTACATATATTTACTGCCGAAAAACGAAAACTAAAATAAAAAGAAATAAAAAGAAACATCATCTCCAATAATTAAATTGATTGCATCATCCGCGAATCGAATGCGGGCCTGCCTCATCGAATCCCAAGGGTGTTTTGAATGTAAATGGCAACGATGAATTCTACCACTAGACCAATGATGCCAAGCGTGCGAGTTTTTTTGCTGACTGTGGAATTCGAGCCGACGATGCATGCTGGCTCCGATTGCTCAGCCCCTCCGATTGAATGCCGCCGCCCACCACCAAGTCGATCTTCCGCTCTTAATTCGGTCTTAGTGAGCTCCTCTGTACTTGAAGAGGAGTAAATATAGTTGATTTGTAAGTTCACCAGAACAACCTATGCTTCCTCTGTCTGACTGAAATCAACCATCACCATCCCCCGCTGTCAACTTGTTTCATCATCGGCATCAAAAAAGCCCTTGCTAAATCCGAGCCTCGAACTGTAGCTATATCAACCCCTCTGCTGTCCGCTTACCCCGCTCCCACTCATCTCAGCAACATAACAAACATATAAATATAAATCAAGAGTATAGGATAACGCATGCCAAAATAGTAATCCTCCCTCTCGATCGAACAGCAATAGCAATAACAGTTCAAGCTCCAGCAGCACCACCAGGCAGCGGGTTCTCGGCCCCAAGCTCTACATTCCCACCTTTCTTCTTGGAATTTCCATATCGTGCATCGTGCCTCCATTCTCTCCTACTGCTTTGAGAGCAACTGTGCAGGCACGGTTACCCAATCTTGGGAGGTCTTCCAACATAGCGCAAATGCGTAGTGTTAAACAACACTGTTACTGCGAGAGAAAATATTAGAGAGACTCTCGTCAAAAGCGCTAGTGTGGCCGTGATGTCTCCACCGGTGAGGACCCCAGTTTACTTTTGGAGTCATGGGGGAGTAAGTTTTTCCTTTTCTTTCCTTTCCAAGCTCCTCTCAAGGGTGGATTTTTGGGGTTGATGTTTCTCTCTGATGCACCGTTATAAACCTTAGGAGGGAAATCATCAATTGACCGTGACATTTTGCTAATACACATATATCAAACAGCCAGATATCATGTACCAGCAAGACCAACCTGCATACCGTAAACTGCAGGAAATCGGGCGCGAAATCACCGGCAAGGTGAAGCCTCGTGCCGTAGTGGTCTTCTCTGCCCACTGGCAATCGTCAAGGGACACGATTCATGTGAACAATGCTGAGACGACGGAGTTGATATATGAGTAAGTTCATATTATGTATCTCATCGCCAACTCTCCCCTTCAGGTTGCTAGTTTTGTTGCTTCCCAAGGCAGAACCTAGGGCCTGGAGCAGTATAACGAGTATGAAGAAGGGAAATATATAAAACGGACTAATTTGGTGCATAATAATAGCTTCTATGGATTCCCAAGCCATTACTATAAAGAAAAGTATCCGAATGTTGGGAGTAGCGAGATCGCGCAGAAGGTCATTGATGCTATCAAAGGAGCTGGTATGAAGGCGGAGGGTGTCAAAAGAGGATTGGACCATGGGGTTTGGGCAAGTTTTAAATGCGGTTTGTCTTGCCTGCATGCCCCTTTTTCTCTCAGGCTTTTAGCTTCGAGCCCGATTTTTTGCCATGAAATTAACAAGTTTTAAAACATGACCAAATAAACCGATCTAGCCTTCGATCCGGAAGAGAACCCTTTAAACGTCCCAGTGGTCCAAGTCTCACTCTTCAAATCCGAAGATCCAATCCAGCACTACCAACTTGGTCAGGCCGTCGCCAAACTGCGCGAGGAGAACATCCAAATCATCGCTTCAGGGATGGCAGTGCATAACCTACGGGATCTTCAGCTTATGTTTGGCGATCCCACGCCAATGCCCTATACGACGAGTTTTGACGAGGCGCTCAAAGACGCTGTCATCGCGCCGCCAGCGCAGAGAGAGCAGGCGTTGGCTGACCTGCTGAAGCGCGGGGATGCGAGACAGGCTCATCCGATGTTCGACCATTTGTTGCCCATCCATGTGAGCGCTGGAGCTGCAGGGGATGATGTCGGAAAGAGATTGTGGACGCTCAAGGAGGGGAGTATGAGTTGGGCGCAGTTTAAATTTGGAGAGGTTGCTGCATAGTGACAAATGAAGTAAATTATTGGGTCAACGGTCTTTTCGGGTTCCCGTTTCTTCTCTTTTCTGTGACGGATTGTTGGTTTGCGCCAATTTCAGACAATTCCGGGTTTTCTGCTATTTTGCAGAACATTCTCTCTCTGGGGGTTCAGTACCTTATGCATGGCATTTTGAACATGGAAGAAATCATTCGCTCTATTTTTCATCGAGTATATATACAGAAAATTGGAGGGGCAGAGAAAACGTATCAAAAATAATGAAATGGGTAGCAAGGAGGCATATCGTGGGCCCGCCTATATCGAGCCCCTCACTAGAGCTGTGACCTTCTCCTCTATCTCCTTATCCGTTAAGCCTAAATTCCGCAAATTTAGTCGATATAGGAGCCCCCGGGAGTCTGAAAGGATGTGCATACCTAGTAAGGGTTCCTGCTTCTCAACACCCATTTCTGCAATCGCCACATCAGTTTCCATACATTCAATTGTTGCGAAAGAAAATCTATGGTTTCAGCTCTTCAGTCAAAGGGGAATCGAATAGACATACCGTATCTAGCAAACACTCTTGGCTCGGTGTCCAATGCCTCTCGCATCATGATAGGAATGTATGGATTGTTCTTTTTCATAGTTGGATATGCTCGTTTCAAGAATGCCCTAAATGCACCCATTACATTCCAAATCCAATCAGCATTTGATTCCATATCGATAGCTTAGATTGTTGCATATTCAAAATAGACAGAAAATAAGTTACCGACCTGGTTGCGTCACTGTGTGCAGAGGTGTTGCAGAATAGGAATCGCAGCTCTCTCACGCTCTTGTTAAAGGCGTATCGTGTAGACATTGTGGCGGATCTAAGGGGATCACGGTGAGGCAGGAAAAGCAGTCTATATGCAGCTCAATTGCCGTTGTTAGAGAGGTTCAATCGCGAATGTGACGTTCCAAATTTGCTGTTCAGTAAAAAGTAACTAGTTACAATTCGATAGTTTCAATTCGATGTGATCATCTCCGTCATTAGATAAGCATGATTTCACGTGAATGATGACTCATCCAGCTGCGCCTCCAGTGCTTTCGATGCTGGTTGGCTGCAATCAACAACACTGCAACTTGCTGTTGGACATGTACGGCGTTGGCACCGATGGCTTGAGGGATATCTGCTCTATTATATCGGAATCCCCAATTCTGCAATTGAACCGACTGTACATTTCAAGAGATCTCTTTCTTCGTGTACTTTTTTATTTGGTGTACTTATTAGACTCTCCGCCATTTCCCTCACGCTGTATCTCTTCAAATAGACCTTTTTTTCAACTTACCTCTGTTTTTTTGGCCTCCCTGACCCCCATTGGTCCTCCCGTAAATACACGCTTCCACCCATCATGTCTTCCTCGAGAGTCGGTCTCCGCTTCTTCCAGAATTCCAGAGCTGTTTTCCAGAACATAGCTTCTCCATTCCGCAGACAGGGACTGAGAGCGCGGCGGTTCCAGAGTACCGAAGCCAGTTCTTCCAATGCTCCAGCACAGAGTTTCCTTCAGCGGTCATGGAACAGTCCCGTTGGGCTGAAAACGGTGCATTTTTGGTATGAGACCAATGTGTAGACAAGGACGTATTCAAATTGGAAAATCCATTTCACATGTCTATTTCATTACGAATGAACCAGCACTGACTTGTAAATGTTTTCATTGATATATCTAGGGCTCCGATTATGAAGGTATGCTACATCTGGTTGATACCCCTTCCCAATCGATGCAATGCATTACATTCGGAATGAATACAAACTTTGTGGGATGCATTATATCACATCTTGGCAGTTGTTGACTCGAGACGCTGATAATTCTCACAGTGGGTTCTTGTTCTAGCTGGTCTTTCTGACCTCGCGCGTCCTGCAGACAAGCTCTCATTAACTCAGAACGCTGCCTTGATGGCCACCGGCGCAATTTGGACTAGATGGTGTCTCATCATTAAACCGAAGAATATCCTGTAGGTTAAGTCAGCATTGACTTCCGCTGCGCCAATTGCTCTCTATAAATTATTGAACTTTTAATCTTTGTCTTAAATTCTGTTTGGATACAGTGGCTAATATCATCCCATTCTGTCTAGTCTGGCCGCTGTTAACTTCTTCGTTGGATGCGTGGGATTCATGCAAGTTATTCGCATTTTCATGCACAGGCGGACTGTCGATGGTTCAGCCAAAGCAGCCCTCAAGGATATGAGTCATGAAGCTACGGACCCGGCTAAGGCCGCTGTGCTGAAAGCTGAAAAGAAGGCAGAGGCTTTGGTAAAGTGACACCAAACCCGGGAGAGATGGAAAGCCTTGATATTTATTTTTGAAATTGGGATTGGTGGAGGATTGATGGGTCTGTTGATATAAAGTGCCAGAAGCGAACGACCAAATGGTTTAGTTGGTGCTCTGTATTAGCAAGAAAGGGCGTTTGGACAGAATTTGAACAGCTGAGCAATGTGGAATGGGCAGAATGGCTGTGAGCACCCGCGCAAGCGGAGCAGCAACTGTTAGTTGTTCTTGATAGATTATAGCTAACATAATCCACACCTCGTGCGGGCAAGCACCCTGAGCAGCCTCAATCTTTTCTAGTCGATCAGCTCCAACGTCTGGGAATGTCATTAAAACACATTAAAAAGACAAGAAACTCTACAGGGATAGAGGGAAGACTTGAACTCATAATAGATTCTATTAAAAATAAGAAAACTTTCTTCAATCTCTGAGGCTGTACATCTTTTTAATGTCTCACATTATACACGTGATTATTGACTCGGTGACTGATGATTTGTAAGAGTCATTATAGACACAGATAAATTAGTTTGAAAAAAATCACCCTAGTTCGATGGAATTTTTCAAATCGGAATAAAATGAGAATTATTTCCTCAGCTGACGTTTACTAAGGATATGATTAATCATCTTCTTTGATTAACTGACTGTTCTGTTGGCCGGGTTTGACTGGTTGTTGCCGGGAGGAATCAACGAAGGCAATATTTCGTCATCCATTAATGCACTTGTGAAAATTCGACAAAATTTTATAGTTAAGCTTCTTTATGATGAGTTGTATTTTCACCCACGAACTGAGACGCCACCTCACGTGAGATAGTCCAGTACCAATTGAAATAAAGCAAGCTTCAACCCTTAATATAATATCTCAGCAACAGATTTGAGCAGCTATGAGTGCAAAAATCCACTTGCCCTAGGCTACTTTTTTTTTTTAGCTAATTATTGAAAATCAGGGATTAAGTCCAACAGACAGCTGCTAGGTTGTATGATAATTGTCATACAAGCCTAAATTGTTTATATTTACTGGTCGTATGAACAAACATGCTGGCTGATTTGAAGAATCAAAAACTGCTACTACCATGAAGAGGCTGTTCTTGTGCAGTATCCATGGATACATGTGGCGTTACTTCCTGACCCTCCACTTTACGAAGCTTGTTGTACGACACCTAGAACAGTGCTTGTACGTCCATGTTGGCGTCGGGGGCCAAGTAGCGAAGCCAAGCGAGTCAGTTAACTAAATAGAGTTATGTGTCACGTGATATAGGGTCTCAGTTCGTATGTTACGATTTAAGTATCACATAGAGCCTTAATCATGTCAGATACTATAAGTAAAAATAAAAAGTTCACTTGAATTTTAATAAACACTTTTATAATGTAAAATATTTGAATTGAGAATGTATATAATTTGAATATAATTGATTTATAACACATTAATGGGATTTTTTATTACTAAATATTATAACTAGATAAAGATTTTTAATCTAAAACTGAGAATAAATTACTATGAGTTAATTAAGATATCAGAGTAAGTTTTATTTAATAAACTTTTAAGTAATCAATATAATTAAATTGAAATATATTATTATTATTTTTAACTAAATAATAATTATTTTACTTAATATATTAATACATTTATCTCATATTAATAATTTTTAAATATAATTGTTTTTACTATTTTAAAAATATTTAATTGAAACAGAAAATAGCTTAAAATTAATATCATTAAAATATCATGTTTAAATGTTTCAACTTAGATAGAAATCATCAAATTTTAAAACATTTATAATACTATTAATTAAATCAAGATCATTCAAAAATAAAATATTCAATTTTGAAAATTCATTTTCAAAAAAGTTAATTTAATATCTCTTAGACATTTAAATTTTGTAAGGATTTTGCTTAATAATCTTAATCAAATAACATAGAGAGAGATATATAAAATCAAGAATTTTAAAACTAATATCTTGAAAGTGCATCTTATAATTTAATAACAAAATTTAAATTAAATTATTGTAATATGTAAATATAAAATTAATATAACATCAGAATATATTTAGTATATGTAAAATGAGAAAGAGAAGCCAAAAAAAAAAAATATTGAATTTAACGCAAAGAGGGTCTGACAGAAGCTTAGAAGCTTAATTTAATCAACTGTTGTTGGGTTGTAGTAGATCTTTCAGTTGAAATCTTATCAGTTGAACTAAGGGATTTTTGGCCTGCTCGGAAAGTGGATTACGTTTAGCTAGAAAAACGACTATCTAGTTATGTTAGTTAACTAAACTACTTAAACAATGTTGCGGAGCTCAACTCTAGCTTTTGGCTTTCTTACCAGGGAATTGTAACGGAGAGTCGTTCGTTTGGAGTTTGGATATAGGTTCTCGGTGTTTGCTTCTTGCAACACGTACGTACAACAACATGAACTAGGCATCATAATATGCCAGGCAGAGAAACGTGTTTCACGGCCTCTGTCCCCACACTTTCCGCCGTTAACCAAATGCAACCCCCACTAAACTTTCACGATACTTTCATTTTATTCCATGGCAAGAAAGTCTCCAAAGTTAGAGCATGCGGGGTTTGCGGGGGCTTGGAAATGGTTCTGGCACACCGGAGATATGCCGACTCGCCACTGATTCTCAGAGGCCGTTATGGGCTCGTCCATTTATCCGCAAACTTTGATATCCTATAAAGAGACCGTGGTCATCGCTGCGAATTCATGTTCTAGCTTAATGTAACCAAATACAGGACAGAGAAACACGGCTAATAGGCCCACAGTATCAAGAAACCATAGCATACTTTTTTGCGGCACCAGCGGGCTAACTCGTAAAAGATGAAGCTGACATCACCACGAACCTTCCTTCCCGGGACTGGGATGAGAAAGTATCATACGACGGGGCTTATGAGAACTCTCTCGTCCAGACCTTCCCATTCCATCATCTCCTCATCTTCTGTGTCAACTCCAGGAAATAAATATACGCGGCCTCCTGTCTCTGGCGTTAACTCTTTCAATCATCCAACTTTTACCACTAAGCGGTTCGCCAGCATGAAAGCATTGGTGTATCAAAGCCAAGGCAAGGTGGCCTTGGAAGACCGCCCGTGCCCAACTATTCAATCCTCAACCGATGCTATCGTCAAACTTAAGCACACCACGATTTGCGGTACGGACCTGCATATCATCAAAGGAGATGTGCCAACTGCGACTCCCGGGCGTATCCTAGGCCATGAAGGCGTGGGAACTGTGGTGGAGGTTGGAACTAGTGTTACGAGCGTTAAGCCCGGTGACACCGTGCTCATCTCATGCATCACGGCCTGCGGAGGTTGCTCCTATTGCCGGAGAGAGATGTCCTCGCACTGCACTTCGGGTGGGTGGATTCTAGGCCATACCATCGACGGCACGCAGGCGGAGTACGTGCGCATTCCGCATGCGGCGTCTTCTCTGTACAAGTTGCCTAGCACTGTCAGCTTGTCCGATGCAGTGATGTTATCTGATGCCATGCCTACCGGGTTGGAGTGCGGAACATTGAATGGGAAGGTGAAACCGGGAAGTTCGGTTGTGGTTATTGGTGCGGGTGCGGTGGGGATGTCTGTGATGATGACGTCAATGTTGTATTCGCCGGCCCTGCTTGTTGTGGTGGATCTGGATGACACGCGATTGGCCATGGCAAGGAGCTTCGGGGCCCACCAGACGGTCAACGGCAAGAATCAAACGGAGGCTGTGGAGAAATTGATGAAGTTAACTGAAGGGCAAGGATTCGATGCGGTTATTGAAGCTGTGGGGGTTCCAGGGACTTTCCAGTTGTGTCAGGAACTCGTTGCGCCTGGAGGGGTTATTGCGAACGTTGGTGTGCATGGCAAGAAAGTGGATTTGCACTTGGAGAAGTTGTGGGATAGGAATATCTGTAAGTATATAGGAATTAAGCATCTGATTTTCTGTCTTGCTTGTCAAAGCGGACGATATGGGATGTATCTGGAACATGGTGCTTGGTTTGTAACACGGACAGTTGCTTACCGTATCATAAATGAACAGGCATCACCACACGACTCGTCGATGCTGTCACCACTCCGATGCTGCTGAAGCTGTTCAAAGCTGGTAAATTGGATCTTTCCAAACTCTCAACGCACCGTAAGTAGCCAACCCGTCCTGCCATGTCCGCCCAAATTCGGGTCAAGTTTTGGACCTGAATTTTGTTTGCCCACTTATATATATGTGTTATATATATGTGAATAGTTGAGCTGATAGATATTCTCGTTTCGCGGACAGAGTTTTCATTCGGCGAGTGTGAAAAGGCATATAACGTCTTTGGCGCTGCGGCGCAACACAACGCCATGAAGGTCTTGATTAATATGTGAATGAAAGGAGAAAGGGAAAAGAAGGGAGTTTAGTACCATATTTCTTTTCTTTTTCTTCTGTCTGGTCTATCAGCTGGTGAAGAAAAAGCATTGAGGAATTCAGACATCGCTACTCTGCTGAGTTGTCACCCCCCAATTGTGTGAGGGTAGCGTTGGCTTTATATGTTGGTATCATGTAGTGAATTAATGTAGCTTGCTCAATTAAATGGACTTTTCGTTTGCACATAAGTTATTCCCACCAAAGGGGAGAGTTGATATCCATTTGGTTTAAGGAGATGAGGGTGAGCAGAGGATGAAAATTGAAGTGAAAGAAGGAGGAAGGGAGGGAGATGGTGGAAGTGGGAGAAACGGGGGGGGAGGTCAACATGATCACGTAATCCCTAATTTAAGCAAATTCTGCTAGGACCTTGATAGACAACTTTTTGGAAACAGCTAGAAAAAGAGGGGTACTTTGATATATAAAATGGAGGGGTTATATTTATTTTGACCATGGGAGGGGGGACCCTCTGGGAAAAGAAGCCTTGGTCAAAGTTCCCGTTGGACAGAATTTAATCCATACGAATGAATCTCTCCTGTGTGGATGCTGAAGTTCATTTCAAAATGTAACTGACTACGGATCCAATTTTTGATGAACACAAGTAACAAAAAGAAAACACAATGGAAACAATCCAGATAATGAACATGTTGGGAAATATACAGGTATGAAAGATTTAATTTTTCTTTCCGGTCTTTTTTCTTTTCTTAAAAAAGAGAAAGGAAAAAAGAAAAGAGAAAAAAGAAAAAAGAAAAAATCACTAGACTTGGAAGTGTGTGTGAGATGCAATTTCCCCTCCTCCGACGATAAATGTTGTCCCATATATCAATGCAGTTGGGATGCGGGTCCCTTGTAGAGCTTTTTGGGGTTAAAAAAAGAAACTACATATTCGACTGAAACTAGCAGCCCGGTATGCCGTTACGTTGAGAGCAAATTTAGTTACAGCTTGGCAGCGCTTCCAGGGGCGGATATTTCGTTATAGAGCAATCTGCATCGTAAGGGAAGTGGTTAATAAGAAAGAAAAAAAAAAAAAAAAAAATTCGTCGCACTCTAAATGGACGGAACGCCAATGTAGGGTAATTCCATGAACAGCGGAGGACACTCACGATGTCAAGAAATCAGCATAATCTTCACCAGTCACCTGGCCGGCAAAGTAGCGAGCGGCAAGCTGATATTTGCTGCCCTTGGGCGCCTTGGAGGCAAGCTCGTCGGTCTGCTCTTGCAGAAGCTTCAGGGCATAGGCCTTGTCGACGCGCTTGCCTTCAGCGGTCATGACGTTGTGCTTAACCCATTGCCACAGCTGGCTGCGGCTTACTTCGGCGGTGGCGGCATCTTCCTGTTGTTTTTGAGAATGGTTGTTAGGGGTGGGTGTGGTTTGTCACGGATGGTTGAAGCAGGAGAGAATATTATAATTCTGTTGGGGGACCAAAAAAACGAACCATGAGATAGTTGATGGGGATGCATCCGACACCACGCAGCCAACCCTCCATGTACGAAAGGCCGATGTTCAGGTTCTTCCTGATGCCGTCTTCGGTGATCCTGCCGGGGACGTTGGTGTTCAGCAGGTCGTTGGCCGTGATGTGCACGTCCTCTCTGCGAACGAAGAGCTGGTTGGGGGTGGGCATGTACTGATCGAAGATATCGGTAGCAATCTTGGCCAGGGCGGGGTGGGCCACCCAGGTTCCGTCGTGACCGGCACGCACCTCCCGGAGCTTGTCAGCACGGACGCTGGCCATGGCGGCCTCGTTGGCCTTGGGGTCATCTTTGATGGGGATCTGAGCGGCCATGCCACCCTGTTGTGGGAGTTAGCAGATGTTCCACGCAATTCAGTTTCCACGGAGAGCGGGTGGTACCATTGCGTGGACGCCACGTCGGTGGCAGGTCTTGATGAGGAGTTTGACATAGGCATCCATGAAGGGAACTGTCATGGTGACGTCAGAGCGGTCGGGGAGGACGAAGGAGGGGTTGTGGCGGAATTTCTTGATGAAGGAGAAGATGTAATCCCATCTGCCGCAGTTCAAGCCGGAGCTGTGGTCTCGCAGTTCATAGATGATCTGTTCAGTTTTTTGGGCAGTGTTAGCGGGGGGGGGGGAAGTGTAAAAAACTGCGCTGTAAAAAGCCGCGTTGTCCAAAACCGCGCATGCATGCTCACCTCATCCATCTCGAAAGCAGCAGAGATGGTCTCAATCAAGACAGTGGCCCGAATGGTTCCTCGGGGCATCCCGACATAATCCTGAGCCAAGTTGAACACGTCATTCCACAAACGGGCTTCAAGGTGGGATTCCATCTTGGGGAGATAGAAGTAAGGGCCCGCGCCCCGTTTGACCAACTCTTCTGCGTTGTGGAAGAAGTAGAGGCCGAAATCAAACAAGCTGCCGGACATGGGCTCGCCGTCGACGGTCAGATGCTTCTCATCCAGGTGCCAGCCCCGAGCGCGAGCAATTAGGGTGGGGAGTTTCCGGTCGGTGCGGAGCTTATAATCCTTTCCGCCCTGCTTGAAATCGACCTGTCTGCGGATGGCGTCGTAGAGGTTAACCTGGCCATTGACCATGTTATCCCAGGTGGGAGCACTCGAGTCTGACAATTGCCACGTTAGTTGATTCAGTGAATCAAATCAACTCGACAACCACCACTGCGGCATATATATATATATATATATATATATAGGGGAAACCTGGAGAAGCCTACCCTCGAAATCAGCCATATATGTATACACATCACTGTTCAGCGCATTAACCACCATTTTCCGGTCCGTGGGGCCTGTGATTTCCACACGGCGGTCAACGAGACCCGGGGCCGGAGGGGCTCCCTTCCACGCATCGTTTTCACGGATGTGCTTGGTCTCTGGGAGGAAGTCTAGCAGGCTCCCTCGGTCCAGCTCTGCCTGGCGGTCACTGCGTCGCTGAAGAAGGGCTTTCCTGGTGGGATTGAACGTTCGGTGCAGCAGGGCGAGGAACGCGGTGGCTTCCTTGGTAAGAATCTTGCGGGTTTGGTCGTTGAGCGGACCGAGGATTGCAACGTCCTTGAGGAGGGTGTCGACATATGCCATTGTGAAATAGCGATGATGATTGTACAGCGTGTGGAAAGGATTGCTTCTCCTGTATAGTTTTATTGAAGTGATTCCGTCCCTTGAGTTCTGTGAAGCTGAAGCGGTTCGGTCCTCGCTTGTTACTTTCCTTCCCCTTGCCGGAGAGAGATCGAAAAGATCATACAGCGAGCGGGTTTCTCTCTCTTTTTTCCCTTTTTATTATTTTATCCAGCTGAGATTGTAGCGTATTGAAAATAAATAAATAAATAAATAAATAAAATTAAAAAATTAGAAAAATTAAAAAGAGAGGAGTGTTGAAGATGCAGCCACCCGAACTGGGCCGAGTGTCTGGTATTTATTTACTCCAACTTTGGCCGAATCTCCCCTCTCGGGATAACGTCAGAACCTCTCAAAGGCGTTATAGTTAACTAGTTGCCGCGGCACATTGCAGCCAGCCAATTTGTGGTTTCCCTGGGGCCAGTCAAGAGCAGTTTTCCTGCACCTGAAGATACGAATATGTCCCCGACACATACATACACACAAACCCATACATACATACATACATACATACATAGTTATAGAGAGCAAGTCTTCTCGTTGGACTGTCCCAACAAACTCGGTCGAGGGCACGGTTGCATTCTGTGTCCCAGCCAAAAGCCTATTATCGGCAAAATAGTATGGGTGCGTGGAAGTTTATCAGGGCCGAAGCTTGTGACGAATGATGATGATGATGATGATGATGATGATGATTGATGATGATGATGATGATGATGACAACGAACAACTTAACTTAGCTGCCCAATGACCGGTGGCTCTCGGCCGAAAGTGCAGTATGGCTGGATGCTCACAGCGCCGATGTATCCTGCATGTATCTCCCCCACATTCCATGCCCACACGACGCACCAAATTTTGCCTTGCCTCGCTCGCCTCCATATCTTCTCGTCTGTTCCCCTTTTTTGTATTTATAATGTTCATCAAACTGTAACTAGTGACAAGCCCCACAAAACATATAATAATAAGTCTGCCAAAATTCACGGAGCAGGTTACTGTCTACACCCGGGACACGCACCCCGTCTGCATTATTTAAAGAAACTGTTGGGAAGAGCGGGATAACTATTCTGTGCAGAAGTAACTACATATTCCGACATTCTCCGGCTGCCTGGACAGACAGACACCTTGGCGTAGTTTCGTTATTAACTACCGAACAAGAGCAGTTAAGTTTCAACAAGAAAAAGAAAGAAAGAAATCCTCCGCTGGGTCGGAGTCGAACCGACGACACCTGGATCGCGAGCAGATATTACAGTCCAGTGCCATAAACCAACTAGACGACCAGCGGCGGATCTGGTGTCCGAGGATCCCCGGTTCGGTATTCTCTATATCCAAAAAGACATCCAAGAAGACCCTTGGAGTTGAATTGAACCCCTTGGATTTTTCCCTGCAGTCACCATTAAATTGGAGTTGTAGTTAACTGTGAAGTTATGTATGGTTACTTCTCCAACAACACCCTTTGACCTTAAATTGTCTTCCTCCTCTCCTTTCTTCCTTTAAAATCAGGCGGTAAAAGTCTATCCCCAAGCCATCCGCCGCCCAAGTGTGGAGAACAAAAACAACCCGACGACCCCCATGCCCAAAGATGTAACCAACGCGGCCATCGAGCTCTCCCCTCTTCCCTTCCCGCAAATCTTCTCCAGCCACTTTGGATCAATGTTCTCCTCCGACAGATACGGGCTGAAATCGGAATTAGGATTCACATCCGGCTGTGCCTTTCCCAGCCCCAGAAAGCTCCACATGTTCCTCTTATTCCTGTAGCTGATGGTATAGTCCTCGAAGCGCGGCGTCCTTATCAGCTCAAGATAGTGCAGCGAGCTGCCAGGATACACCGCGTTAACACGACCCGTCTCGTTGTTTCTGTACCAGCTGCGGCAGTCGTCGGTCCAGACGGTGTGCTTGACCCATTCCTGGGCGTGCTCGTTGAAGGCATCTGTGATATCTTGGCGCGGCGTGATGCTCTGGATATGCTCATTCTGGATCTTGTTGATGAGCTTGATGGCGTAGTTCCCGACCTCCATGAGAGGACCCATGACGGAACCCTGTGGGGCAGCGTTGGGGGTAGGGTTAGTTTGAACTCATTTTTTTATTTTTTTATTTTTTTATTTTTATTTTTATTCCTCATGGGGAAATCAATCCCTCTGAGGGAACTTACATTCTCGACAGGCCACGTCGGGCCGATGAAGGTCATGTAGTTTGGAAACCTAGTTCCTGGTTATTATAAGATTGCCCTCGGTTAATTCAGGGAGTGCGGAGGGAGGTGTGTGTCACCTACCCCGGAACAGCAAGCCCAAGATATGCTTCTGGACACTGCGCCCATTTATCCCGGAGGTCAACGCCATTTTGGCCCACGATCGGGAAACGAGGCCGGTAGGAGACGTCAAATCCCGTGGCACACACGATGGTGTCCACCTTCCTCTCAACCCCGTCCTCTCCCACGAGCCCATCCTCTGTGATTTTATTCACGGCTGTGAAATGAACATCAACGTTGGGCTGTTGGATGGCTAGCATGTATGGATCGCCGGGAGTGATGCGACGGCATCCTATACTGAATTTGGGTGTAAGGCCTGCATATTGGATTTT
Organism: Paracoccidioides brasiliensis; assembly: GCF_000150735.1. Taxonomy (NCBI): domain Eukaryota; kingdom Fungi; phylum Ascomycota; class Eurotiomycetes; order Onygenales; family Ajellomycetaceae; genus Paracoccidioides; species Paracoccidioides brasiliensis. The sequence continues at coordinate 761,210 of NW_011371362.1, forward strand.
TTTTGGGGTAATTTAGCCCCGTGAAGGTGTGTGGTTTCACTCTCGCTGCTGCAGATGTCGTCGGGCTGCCAACACACCTTTCAGGAGCCGCTCATCTTTAATCCATTCCTCCATGCGGGCCTTTAGCGCTTCCTGTGCCTGGGCCTGCGATTCACTGTCTCGGTAAAACAGAGACCACATCTTGTTAATTTGGTTCTCAAAGAATTTCGACTCTTTGACCAGCTCTCTGGGGTTTTGGCGGAAGGTCTGTCGTTGTTTTTCCGAGTATTCTCCGTTCGTACCGGTGTGCCCTGCAATCTGGACAAACCAGATGGCCTATTTTATTTTTTGTTGTCAGCTATCTCTGTTGCTACCCAACGCCTGGGAAAAGACCGTTCGACAGACCGTTCGCACAAAGATATCAAGATGTTTTACATGTGGTTGCATGCCAGGTACGGTTTGGATGCTTGATGCGCCGCTTCCAATGACCGCAACTCTCTCACCCTTCCATTGTTCTTCTTGATAATCTTTGGGCCACCTTGCCGTATGGATCATCTAACTGGATATTAGCATGCAAAAGCCAACCAGATGGAGGATATATTTATGAACGTATGTATATATATATATTGAGAGATATCATGTGAGGGGGGGGAGTTGATCGGCGACTCGCAATGATCGATGTGGCCAAAAAATAACTCACCCGACCCTTGAACCTCTCGAGGCCCTCGATGTCAGGCCATTGATAGTTGTTAAGCAATCCGCTGCCATTCAAGAGCACGTTGCATCTCTCTTCCGTCTCCCTCTCCGTGCCGTCAGGGGCGATCTGTCTCAAGGTAACCCTCCATTCGCCTTTCTCTTCCTCCCAATATGAGCCTGTTATGAGAGTGTTGAACGTCATGTACTTCCTCAGATTAAAAGTGTCGCACACACGATCGAGGTACTTCCAAATATCTGCAGATTTTGAGAAGAGGTTGGGCCAATCGGGCTAGAAAAAAAAACAGAATACCAACGAGCATAAGAACATGGTCAACTAGAGGAGTTACCAGGAGGGGCAATGTATGGGTCAAGGGTACAGTACATTTGGCGCGAAGTTGTAGGCATACGCATGACTCGGAACATCGCAGGCGCAATTCGGATAACGATTCTCAAGCCAAGTACCGCCAATGTCATTATTCTTCTCATATATGACATGCTCCACGTTCTGGCAATCTCTCTGGATGAGATAGGCCATGAGAATTCCGCTGACGCCGGCACCAATGGTCAGGACCTTGACTTTCCGCTGACGGCCGCCGAATATCACCTCTTTGTCAATTTCATATCCTTGGGGACTGTTCTCGGCGTGGTTCTCTGCGGCATCCATGTTTTGTGGAGTAGAAAGATGGACTGTGCTAGATTTGCATTTCAGGAGTCTTTTACAATGCGAAAAAAATGTATTTCAGATGAGCCTCTTGCAGAAGCCGCGGCTACACGAGAGAAAAACGGGAACTTGGTGAACAGTTCCATAAGTGTAACCAGCTTCGTTTTATATCCCCACAATGATATGGCGTGGCTTTGGGGGGAGCTTCCCCTCACTTGAATACGGATTCCCGGAATATCCACCTGGCGATGGAAAGAATCTGGCCCTCGGGTTTGCGAAGATCGATCGATATGACGAGAACGCTTGTTTTTGTGTATTTTAATTGCAAAAAAAAGAAAGAAAAAATAGTGCCAGACAGACGATCTCTTACCAACAAGACAAGTTACCAAAAGTCAGGGCATGAAACGGAACGTTGTGATTAGTCAAAACATCATTCATTCATCATGACTGAAAACCTTAACTGAAAAGGGAACCATTTATTTGTGGCGTTTGGCCAATGTATATAATAGGTTCATACGAGTCAGCTGGATCGTACCAACCGGCATTCTCATGCAAATGGAAGAAGCCCCGTTGGCGAGTCATTATTTTTAAGGTAGATTCCCTCAGCCCCAGATTGGGATTCTACGGATGTGAGAACATCTGGCGCTGCAGTTAACCCTGGCAGATAGAGCAAATCCATCACCAGCATGCATCGCCAAACGTGACCGAAGCAATTGCCGCCAAAAATAAACTAAAAGGGGCGGCGGGCGGGGGTGAATCTTCAATCGAAGCTACCCCGTAAAACAAGTCTTGCGAAGGACTGTCCCAAGGGGAGCCGTCCTGAGAAGCTTAGTTACTGGCTGACTCCATCATTTTTCAATTTTTCAATTTCCCACCTTTTTGGCTCGCAGAGAAGAAACTGAGGAGAAAGGAGCACTACTCTCTCTCTATCTACTACGGAGTACGGAGTACACCTGCAGATAATCGAGCTACGCACGCTAATCAAGCAAGCGTCGTCCGTCGTCTGTCGTGTTTGCCGAGGACCATATTTTTGCGCCTCTACCAATCAATAAGAGCCCATTTTTCCCCATATGTAGAGTAGTTACTGCGGAGTAATAATAGTGGGCAAGAGAGAGAGATGTACATAGATAGTCCTGTCGAATGCTGTGAGGTCAAGTGGATTGGCTATCAGCTAATAAGCACAGTAACTAATACTAACTACCTGTTTGCTGTCGAAGAAGGTAACTAACTAGTTAACGCGCAATGGACATCTACCAAGCGTTCGATGAACGCCCGGACTGGCGGGCCAGAAAACCTTCAGACACAATTCTCCAGGCTTGTTTCTTTAAAACACATTATTTACTGACCCCAGATATATACCAGAGCTTGCTGCCTGACTGACGCTGAGGCTTATTAATATATATATATATATATATATATATATATCTTGTTCGGACGCGACTCTTTGTCTAGAAGGGTTGGTTGACAGGGTGTTTCGGATGACCCCTTTTTGATTTTTGGAAGTTGAAGAAGAGCAGCTCACGGCGGCGGTATTCCTGGGAACTTGTGTGGAAGCCGTCCATTAAAGCACAGCAAGCCTCTCTTAGTTTTGACGAATGCGCTCTGCTAGCCAATTTTCGCATTAACCCTTCCACACAACATATGGGGATATTTCTGAAACCGCTCCAGGAGCCGGGAAATAGATTCTACAATCCAGGCCATGGCTGGCTGATGGCCCCTTTGATAAATACAGGATGCTAGAAGAGTACGTTACTAAAAAGTTGTCATTGCAATGGCAGACGGAGGAGGGAGGCTTTTCGGTATCGAGTAGTAACAGGTTGAAAGCGTTAGTGTCCCCACTTGTATGCGGTTGGATCCTCTTGGGAAGAAGCTCTGTTGTTGGGATTCAAGACATTTCCCAAGGTTTGAATCCCCTCTTCCTTTGCGGAAGCTTGGAGGGGGAGGGGTTTTGTGGGTCTAGGGGTTCGCATTCACAATAAATCCCGCGAATCGATAAGAACTGCGGGGTTGCGGCAGGAGAGATATATTCTCTGGTGCTCATTATCGCCCCTCCTAGTAACTAACTAACTGGTAGGAGGACATTTTGGTGTGTCGTGAGAAGCGTCACGAGTATAAGAGCGTGAAGAATTGCTAGCAGTAGCAGCAGCAGCAGCAGTAGTAGTAGTAGTAGTAGTACTTTTTGTTGTTGGAAATTGGTAGTAGTAGTAGATTCGTAAGGTTGCTGCTGGGTGGGGTGGCACATGGCCGGTTAAATAAAATCAGTGTCGTCTTTCGGGCTGAACATTAGACCAGTGACGCAGTGGTTAGCGTTCCGTTCTTATATGATTCTCAGTAGTGCCCAGATTCGATTCTGGTGTGGCCTGAACTCATATGACTTTAATCCTCAGTGATGCGGGGGTCGTGGGTTCGAATCCCACTTGGTCTAGTTGAATAACCACGTTGGTCTCTCTTTTTTTTCTTTCTTTTTTTTTTTTTTTTTTTAAAACGCACACACACACACACACACACACACACAACAAACAGGCAAGCAAACAAGCTTTTCTTTTTCTTTCTCATATTGATTGATCAATCCCCTTTTTGATATTCTATTTCTTGATCAATCGACTGACTGACGGACGACGACGACGACGAGGTAAGTAAGCCTTTTTTCTATATCTCTCTCTCTCTCTCTCTCTATTTGACACCGCGGTATGATAAATTGTCAGGCAAGCATGGATGAACCCGCAACCACCACCGCCAAACGCTAACAAGAGATAGTATACATATTTTCTTCCTCCCTGTCTCTCTGCTCTGCTACTTGAGGGCTTTTGTTGTTACATTTATTTACTCATTATTTCCATCCATCATCATCCATCATCCATCTCATAAAAGGAAGAAGGGGCAAGCAAAACTGAACACCCAAGCAAGAATAAAGATAAATGACACCAACCACACGCCATAATACCGGTTTAGAACTCACCCATAAGCGGCAACTCCCTTGAACTCCTCCCAACCCAGACCTTAAACCGCCCATTGACAGGCATAACCCAATTCTGATTAACAACACTCCAGTAACTCAGATCTTTGCGCGTCAGCGACAAGCTCACATTCACAGCTTGGCCTGGCTGGAGCTCTACTTTCTGGAAATTTCGTAGTACGCGGACAGGGAAATCGATAGGGGTAGTAGGCTCTTTTGCCCTGCCGGTCGTGCTGTTGTTGAATTTCGTGTCGCTGGTTGTGGTGGCTACAGTGGTTTTGGTGGGCATCTCCGCCAGAGGTTCATCAACGACGTCACTCGGAAATGAGATATAGACCTGTATAACATCCTTTCCGGTGCGGGTTCCTGTGTTGTTAATGGTGACGGTTACGATGACAAAGTTATCGAAGAGAGATGGATTACCACCCTCACCTCCTCCGGCTGGGGAAGGAGTTTGAGCATCACCGTAGCCTCTAGGATATCTATACCGGGTCTTCCTTTTAACTTCGTTTACGGAGTTAATGTATGGGTATATGTATTTCATCAGTTTCCTGAACCCCTCGGGGAATAAAGCTGATTTGGGATTGGGAATCGTGTTATCATAGGACGGTGGGGACTTCTGTTGTGGCCTAGGGGCCGGGAGGGATGTCCTGTTTCTTAAAGGCTGGAGAATTAGGTTGGAAATGTTGAAAGTCGTATATGATAGGCCGTACCCGAACTCATATCGGGGAGTGATGTTGTTGATGTCGAAATAGCGGTAATCGATAAAGAGCCCGTGAGAAAAATCCTTTTGAGGAATAGGGTCATCGGACTGATAGAGGACGCCAGCATCAGGGCCGTAATCATCCTGGCTTTTTCCCATGGTATATGGGAGCCGGCCACTTGCGTCCAGATCACCAAATAAAATGTCAACCAGAGCATTTCCACTCTCTTGTCCAGGTAAGTTGGCTAGAAGAACTGCCCTGATCCCCGGATGATTGATCCAAGACTCAACAATCACAGGCCCGACAGAATGGATGACTGCCACTGTGCTGCCATTGCCGCCACCACACTCAGTTGCTATAGTGGAAACAAGGTCATCGGTATTCTTTTGGAGAAAGAGGTTGTTCCTATCGCCACGGATGTCTTCCCATGACCGGAACCCTTCCCCGGAAGCAGCATTCGCGAAAACGAGGCACAAGTCCTTGTCATGCATATTTTCGTATGGAACCTTGGAGTTTGTTAGGTAGCCAGATACTGTTACCGACTGTTTGTTGAATGCACTGCTTAGAGCTTTCCATGGTGTTATCAGATAGGGGAAGTCCACAGCTCCACTACCCCAGCCGGACGCCAGGGTTCCTTGATTGCATCCTCTGTCCTGACAGGCGTTCGGGCCATCACCCGCTCCCGCATCTTCTCCATAAACACCGACACGATACTTTCCGTCTGATAATTGAGGGCCATCCCTCGAGAGCGGAAGGAATCCATTTTCATTCTTTAGCAAAATTGTCCCCTCCGCTGCAATTTCACGAGCAAGTGGGCCGTGAGCATCTTTCCCTTCACCTTGCGCATTGATGAATTTATTAACGACCCCTTTGGCATCGTCGTCCGGACTCCCTTCGTGCAGACGACCGATTCCCTCCTTCGTCCAGGACGAGAAGTTTGGCCCTCCATCTCCCTCAGGAGGCGGTTTCGGCCATGAGTCCTGCTTCAACTGGTACCAGGCGGCCACTACCCTCGTTGTCATATCATTCAATCGATCAATTGGCACGGATGTATTCAAAACAGCTTGCGTCAAACGGCTCCCCCAGAGCGAGATCCCATCCTTCCAAGCTAGTCCATCCCCAGGCATTGAGACATCCAAGCCAGCAAGGGCACTAGCAACCCCACTCCGTTGTGCCAACCAGTCTGACTGGACGAAACCCTGGAACCCGAGCTCGTCCTTGAGAATGCCGTTTAAAAGCAAACTATTCTGACACGAGTAGGAATTATTCACCATCTGATATGCACACATCACACTTGCTGCGCCAGCCCGTACACTTTCTGCAAATGGCCAAACATACACTTCCCGGAGAGAACGATCATCAACATTTGACGACATCGCACTCGGAATTCCCCATTCACCTCCTTGGCGATAATGCTCTTGTTCATTTAGGACAAAATGTTTCGGAGTTGCCATCACGCCGTTATCCTGAATACCACGAATGGTTTGCGCAGCTGCAACACCTTGGAGAACGGGATCGGAACCAAAACCTTCCCAATTCCTCCCGCCTGCAGGTAGGACCCCAATGGGACCCAGAGCTGGGCCAAGAAGAACATTGACTCCCTTGAGACGTGCTTCTCTTCCGAGTGCGAGCCCCCTTTTGTACATTAAATCACGGTTCCATGTCGCACCAATGGTGACACCGGCAGGAAACGCTGAGATATTATCGGCAAAACGAAGGCCCAGAGGTCCATCCTGTAGACAAAGCGATGGGAAGCCCACCGAAGTAGCTGGACCTGAGCAACTCAGTATTCGACAATCGCCTTGATTTTCAATCTGTGGCCTAGTAGAGACCTCACTTTGGAGAGAGACGGTCGGGACGAAATTTAAATATCCGTCCACCTCGTTACAGGGCAGTAAAAATATGAAAATATTAACCTACCAGTGTTCCCCACACACAGCCCATTGGCCCAGCCAACGCCTGTAGTAACATTGACTTTTTCAACTAGGCTCATCTTGCTCACTAATTGCTGGGCCTTGTCGTAGCTGGCCGCCCAACTTTCGACCGTTCCGCCTCGTGGGGTGGGATACCATGGTCTCGACAACTACGAAAAAGAAATAAATTCAGCACTAGTTAGCATTATCCAAAGAAACACAAAAAATAAACATAAAAATAAAACAGGAAAAACACACTCACCCCATCTATTGTCTGTACTGCTTCTTCCCCCCCTTTATCATCTTTCTTTCTACCCAGTCGTCCGTGCACCCCCAACACCGATAAGACAACCACCAAAACAACTACCACCACCACAATCCCCAGAGACACGAGCAGCAGCAGCCAGTTCCTCCGCCTCGCACAAAACCGCTTCGCTGACGTTATCGTGGTAGTAACCGTGTTGTGTTTCGTTTTGCCAGTGGTGGAGCCATCTGCTGTCCAAGTTTTAGAGTACGGCGATGTTTTAGAATTCATGGGGTCCCGAAAAGCGGTGCTGTCATCGAATCAACCGCCAAGTCGTCTGAGTCTTCTTCAGCTAGAGGAGAGCAAGGAGGGAGAAACGAGGTTGTTGATATTGAAGGAAGGTTTGTTCTGTTACAGTGATGGTTTCAGGTCTTGATCGAGATCGTGGCAATGTGGGTTAAAAGTTTAAGAAGGGGGGCAACAAAGAAAAAGGGAACAAATGCGCTTCGAGGCTCGGTCTGTAGTACCATCTGGAGAAAGCGGGGTTGAAGAAGCTGTTTGCGTGTGGTTCCTGTTGTTTGAAGTTTACGCTGGACTAGGGCGGAGGAACTACTACATACATACAACAGGTGAAGGGAGGTGAAAGTTGATTCAAGTAGAAGTAGAAGAAGGCAGCAGCATTGAGCGTTGGATAAGTATAAAAAGAATATCAACAACCACCGGAGAAGGGTTATTTGGAGAAAATTTCCGGTTTGGATTTTATAGCAGTCCAGTGCTCAGTTGTTTGGATGGACATATTCACTCACTCAGTGGTTTGGATATGTGGTTGTTGATAAGTTATGTTATGTGGAAGGTTGAAGGTTGCACGAAGTGCCGCAGAGCTGTAATCAGACGGGGGCCCACCCCGGAAAACTTAATTGGGTTCAACTACGAGGAAAAGCACGGTTCAACTTAACTCCTTGTTCAGCCTATTCAAGCCACACTCATCATTGCTGCCTGCTTTCAAAAAGGGCTTGTGTGATAGGAGAAAATAAATAACCTGGGAAGAGGGAGCAAAAAGTTTGTGTTTCTAGCGGGAATCAAGATACTGCTGCCAATGCAGAATTATTTACATATATCTAGTAGCCGCATCCGATCTATCTATCCATGCATGCAATGGCTTGATGTTTTTATTCGGGGGTATCTTTGGTAATAAGCAACAACGGTACAAATCACGAAGTTCCCACCGCCAGTGGAATAATCAAAATAGACCAAGAAGAACCCGCAGCTACTGTACAACATTTGATCTTCCGTTCAGGTTCAGGATCTGTTCCGCCTCATCGTGTCGCTGTCCCTGGCCACGGTAATGCTTTCGCCCGCGGAGAAACCAGTCAGCAAGGATGATGACCACGACAACGAAGTACACTGCTGAAACGTAGTTCATGTCTAGAGGGATGAGCGGATCAGCTGTCTGGACAGAGGGAGATAGTTGAAATATTCAAAACACAAACATCGCGGGAACGAGAATGAGAACTTACTGGAAGCCTTGACAGGGAAAATCGGCGGGAACGAGTACATCACCAACGTGAACACAGTCCATAGAAGGACAACGATGTTCGCACAGAGTCCAATATGTCCCAGCCAGAAGGGCCCATGCTTGATGTTATTCCGCCCGCGGAGGAGTAGCGCGGTGATCGGAATGGCATAGGAGATGTAGAGGAGAACAATGCACGCGGTCACCATGCTGTTAAAAGCCGTGGTGGATCCGAGATACAGCAATCCCAGCGCCGAGACAATGAAACAGCTGAACGTGTGCGCTGCCAGCGGAACGTCCAGCGTGGGGTGGATCTTGGAAAGATACTTGTGGAACGGGAGGCCACGGTCTCGAGCAAAGGACCAGCAGAGTCGAGACTGCCACGTATGCGAGGCGATCTGGCATCCGAAACCTGTGCAGAGGACCAGGGATTCCAGGGCGATGGCGCCGACCTTGCTGCGCAGTGCCTGGTGGAAGAGTTCGAGAATCGGCACCCCCGTCGGCGTGTCGAGGAGCCTCTGGAAGTCGCTAAGGCTGAAGAACATGGACATGCAATAGAACCAGGCGGTGGTGAAGCCGATGAAGACGGTGCCGCAGATGGCGATGGGGATGGATCGTTCCGGGTTCGCAACCTCTTCGGCCATGTGGGTGGCGGAGTCGAGGCAGGCGAAGACCCAGTTGGGATTCATGAGGCCGACGATGAAGGCAATGCCGTCGGATTTCCAGCCCGTGTTGTTGATAAAGGTTGCAAATACGAACTTGGCATCCTGGTGCGTAGGTGCCTTGGAAGGGACGGTGATGATGATGACGGTGAAGGAGATGAGGGAGAGGTAGAGGGTCGTTGTGGCGACCTTGGGGAGCAGCTTGCCAACGCAATTGAAGAGGAAGCACCAGAGATTGATGACTTGGTAGGCAACGACGATATGCCATGATTCGATCACGCTAAATGGGTTTTGGGGAAGTCTGGGGTTAGCTTGTGGCTCATTGAGATAGCGCATGCAGGTGATGGTTTTTTTTTTTTTTTTTTTTTTTTTTTTAATTTCTTTATTTTATTTTACTTCTTTATTTTTATTTTTATTTTTATTCTTTTTGGCGTTCGTTAAAGTGGGGGTTTGGAGCAAAATTATCGAATCCGGGGGAAAAAAAAAGTCTTACAAACCAGGGTGGCCAAGCTGCCACATTCCAACACCCGCAGCGGCCAAGCCCAGCGCAACACTGGCAGAGGTGAAGATACTTCCGGCCCATGCAAACCAGCCAGTCAAATACGAGGAAAAATTGGCATATTTGCGCGACGAGAGCTCGTTAGCCCAGAAATACTGCCCTCCCGCATTGGGCATGGAACTCGCCAACTCGGAGAGCGTGATGGCCACACAGCTGGAAACGAAGGCAATCCACGGGATGCCGTACATGACCAGCAGGGGCCCGCCGGACGGGATACCGGTAACCAAGGAGGCAGACATGCCGAACCACGAATTGGTCAGGGAGAAGCCAACGCCTAGCAGCGACAGCAGCGAGAACTTGCGCCTCATGTCCTGGCTGTAACCCATGGCGGCGAGCTTCATGGCATCTTCGTCAAGAGAGCTCTTGTCTCCGGGGTCGCTGACCGGAGATGACACGGTTTCGATCTTTTCAATGTCTTTGGACATGATGATTGTATGTGATTTACAGAGGCTTCAGTTCAGGCTTCTTTCTGGGCGTCGGAAATCTCGTTTGTAAAAGGGGCAATATCTTCTTTCACAGCAAATACTGGGGTCGTGTATTAAGTACAGTGATACGTTTTCCTCGAGTGGGATAATACGGTAACGCGGGCCTTCATGGGATGCAGATCCCCCCCCCACTCGGGCGATAAAGAGGTATTCCTTTTGCTTCGCTAAAAGGATGTATGTAGTGTTTGTATGTGTACCTTTGGGGGATATATTTCAGCGCATTGGGCAACAGGGGTTGGGGGTTGTTGTATGTCGCTTTCGGGCGTCACAGCAGTTACTGCAATGCAAATGAAAGAGAGTGATATCGGGTCACCACCACCACCATATTTGGATTGTGATCTCTGATTCTCTTTTGGGGTCGAAGAAAGAAAATATCCTCTATTGCTTCTGAAAGGAGTGTATCACAGGAGGGGGCAATATACGCTTAACTCAGCAGCTATATCGTCGTCACACGGGTCTCCTGAACCGCCGGGCAAATTACACAAGACGATAAAATTCGACAAATTTGGGGGGGGGGGGGGGGGGGGGGGAGGGAGGGAGGGAAGGGCAGCCTTTAAGTTATCGATAGCACCACAGGCCAGAAACCAACAGCCAAACAAACAGATGAACTGATGGATGACGGGGGTTAGGGATTTTCCACACGGGGCTGGAGGCAATCTCAGTCTCAATCAGGGTGGGACATGAAAAAGGGGGTGAGAAAGAGGAGAGAAAACAAGAGTGGGCACCAGGGCTGTTTTTATGGCCTGCAGTTTAGTAGTTTTTTTCCGACCAGACAGACGCAGGCGATTCAAAAAATTATTATTGTTTTTATTATTGTTTTTATTTTTATTTTTATTTTTATTTTTATTTTTATTTTTATTTTTATTTTCCTCCCCTCCACCCCATTCATTTTCCCTTTTTCCGTATTTTCTTTTTTAGGGTTTGTCGCAGCGATCTTTTTTGCACCGGCCCTCGATGAAAACTTTTTTCCTGGGGGTTGTGAGTGTGTGCCCCTACTTCCCAACTGCGCAGGAAGGGAAGTAGAGTTGCGTTGACCAGAAAGCTGGATTTTCATGGCTCCACACTTGGTCTCTGCAAACACGCAAAACTTCCCTCCCTGAACAGCGGACCCCTGAGGATTCTTCTGATTCAAAGAACCGGCTGGGATGGGATGGGATGGGATGGGATGGGGGGTTCGTTCTGTTAGAGTTAGCCGTTGCCCCGGCCGCCGCTCCGCCGCCACCCGCACGTGATCGCACAGAACGAGTTCCCGGTTACAAAATCAGAAAATCGAAGATAATCGAAGATAAAACGGAAACCCGCACGCACGTTTTGTTTTCACGAGGATATTTCCAGCGAATGGCAGACCGCAGTTGTCCCGCGGATTATTCAATTATTCCGGCCCAATCAGGCTTCCATCCTTTCGGTGGGAATATCTTTTTGGTTGAGAGAGCAGGAAGATCCAAGGGTACGTACTACGTGTAGGGGGAATCTGCGTCGGGCTATGCTCGTCTCCCTTTTTTTTTTTTTTTCTTTCTTTCTTTCTTTCTTTCTTTCTTTTTTTCCTTCACTTTTTCTTCTTCTTTTCTTTTTCTTCCCTTCGATTGCCGCAAATAGGCCGTTCCAATGAAATCCCATTAACAAATTACCTGTGTTTCGTGACAAATCATCGGTGACGTCGAACCAACTGAAAATCGCCTGACACCGGTTCCCCGTGGGTGTCTGGATTTACCCTTGGCCACCCGGGTAGTTACCTCGATCGAAGGAGCCTTTCAATAGGGTGCGGTGGCATTGGAAGTTCATCAGAAAACCCTATCTTCAACCTCGGTTACGGACAGGCGCAAAATTCTATCCCTGGGCCCTTTCGGGCGTGGCGCGAATAGAGGAACAAGCAAACTTAAGTTAAAAAATGGAACAAGCTAATTACGCCACTGACGCGGGTCGTCTCTTGTCTCATCATCCCAGAGGGAACAAATACTCTTTGCACCCCCTGCTCCGGTCCTGGAATAACCCGTTTCTCTAGAATTCTGCCTAGTTGTTGGTGCTCTGTGTGCGAACGTGCCTGATATTCGGGCCCCTTTTTAAGTTGAATGAACCCTGTGGGGCAAGCAGGTGAACGTGGTTGGAAATTGTCTCATTCGTGATTAGAAGAATGGTAGTGCGCTTCCACCCTTCGATCGCAGTTATTAATAATAAAACAATAATTTTTGTAGATTAAAATTAGAACTAAAATTAAATTCTTTTTATTATTATTATTATTATTATTTGTATTTTTAAATATATATATATTTATTTACCTTAATAAATTTAATTTATTTAATTTAATTTAATTTAATTTTATTTTTTACCTCTTCCTAACAATTAATTGTCTGCCCCGCCTGCACAGGGTCGACTCACTGCGGAGTTCTTCGGCCTCCTTATTCCACCCAACCAACAACACCTTCTTCATCTTTTGCCTTCCCTTTCTCTCTTCTCTGCCCACTGTCCTCGACCTCTCGGCCTCGTATCCTGGCCGGTGCCCGCTGCCCACCCCGTCCATCACCCTGATCTGGCGCGGCTGGCTTCGGCATAGCAGCGAACCCGCCTATCGGTCGGTTTGTGCATCTGTTGATCGGGAGGCTGTTGGTGCGATCTCCGCAAGAGCTGCATGAATCATTCGATTGGGGGTATGGTATCGCTCTTGGGGGTTCAAGGTTGAGCGGATTTCTAGAATAGAGAGAGAGAGAGAGAGAGAGAGAGAGAGAGAGAGAGAGTGCTACGGATAGGAGAGGACAGACACAACAATGCATAAGATGCAGCGTTGTTGTTAGATATAGCTACTGAGAGAGTAATAATATGAGAAAGAACAATTTCATCTCATGCCGTCCGTCGTCAGTCACTTGCTGGTGGGTATACCTGACGAACGATCCACGAGCTTGACCCCACGATCTTGAAAAGCCGGTGTAGACAGACAACCTCGTTTTGCAGTCAAACCGCACGCCTGAAGAATTCGCAACTTGCTCGTTCATCACATCAATCAATCATTCCTACCCATACAGGGTTGAGATGCAACTACGTGCTTCTGCGGCCATGCGATCGACACCGTATCCTAGCTGTAACTACATGGTCCTGTACAATCGAATGCACGGGCGAATTCCTCATCTTGATGCTCGCAGCCTGCTCCAGATGGGTTGTAAGATACACAAAATCAATCTCCACGGACACTGCCAAAGAAGGGAAGCTCCTCCAGATCTCCTCTCTCTCTCTCTCTCTCTCCGTGGAACTCCCAGCCTTAAATCCTCATACTACTTCGGCTTATAATGGATCCTGCCGAGGATAGCATCATGAAACTCATTGCCACGCTCTGTAGCGAGAAAACATAAACCTTCCCCCAGAATATTCAAGTTTGCAGAGGAATACTGGGGGCTTGTCTCAGAATGATCAGGAACTCTGTCAGTTGAGCACCGGAGAATAGCGTTGGATTGGCTGGCGATCTTAAAAAGACGTTTGGAAACATGATCCTCCAGGCATTTAACCCCAATTAATCCCCCTGCAGCTATCTGAAAAGGTAAATGTTAATTACCCTTTGGCTAGGTGGCCGGGCAGAGATTAGGGACATACTCTGTAAAGAGGGCGCTGCTGCAAGAGCAGTAAAAAGTCTTTCCAAGTCATGGGCCGCCACGTATATTATTGAAAGTCAAAAAGGCAGCGTGCGTGCTTCGTCACATTTTAAGCAAAAGATGCAGCAGGCACTTACTGTAGAAGCATGTTTGTTTGAGGCCGCACGCACCCTTTCCTTTCTTTACCAGATGAGTTGGTCCCGAGAAAGGTTCGGCAGCAAAAGTTTCGCCGCATTTCAATCGAAGGTGACAAACATTTGAGTGAATGGCGGGCATACATACATACATAATTGATTGATCATATCTGCGAATCCAGCACAACATGAAAAGGACGGGTCACGAATAGGGACTGTGATTTAAACACTCTTATAAAATAAAAATAATCAAAACAATAATTGAGAGGTATATGAAGTGTATTCGCTATCATGCCTTGGAATAAGCATGTAGTAAAATGCATCTGTAAACTAATATCGAAAGGGAGCAGCAAAACGCCGGTCCTGTCCGTTTATTTCTACGCCAGAGACAAAAATCCTAAGATATATATATATATATATATATATATATCGTTATTATCATCGCAACTCCAGCACTTTTGGGCAGGAAACAGAAAGGAGGGAATATGAGAAGTTAAAATGGGGTGGGCCAGGAAAAAATATATGTAAGAAATCCATTAGATGTATATATGAATGACATGATATCCTAACCAGCCAAAACCAGACCAAACCAGAAGCCTAAAGAAATCAATAACTTTTTGCTTTATCATTAGTTCGCTCTCTATTATCATCAGCCGCTCACTCTTCATCGTCAGTATCAACCGGATGAGGTGTGCCCTTGGGGGAGTTCAGCCTGGAAAATCATGACACAGTTAGATGATAGTCTAGTCACCAAGAGACAGAAAGGAAAAGATAACAAAACAGAGAAAAACGGGCCAACATACCACTCAATATGCCTCAAACGTCTCCGCACCTCACGATCCTTCATCTGCGCACGAGTCAACTTCTTCTTTTTCTTGGCCTTGAATTTCAACTCTCCGCCTGCATCCTCAGCTCCGGAGTTAGCAGCGGAGGCCACCGCGCTCGAGACAACGCTGCTTGCGACAGTGCTTGGAGCACGAGAGCTGTCCTCGAACCGGTCGAGAGAAAGGGATACATGACCTTTGTGCGTCATCCGCCCGTCCTCCACGTGCCACTGCTCGGGGCAGAGGGCACCGACGAACTCCTCGTTGTGGGAAATCATCACTACACCACCCTTGTAGTCGCGGATGGCAACGGCGAGACCGCCCAGCGAGTCACGGTCAAGGAAGTTAGTTGGTTCGTCGAGGACGAGCAGGTGTGGATTGTTCCACATGGCGCCGGCGAGGACGACTTTGACCTTCTGACCGCCTGAGAGGCCAGAGATTTGATTATGGTTTGCAATTTCTGGGTCGAGGCCGACGTCTTCAAAGTGTTTGGAGATCACTTTTGGTTCCAGCACGCGGTATCCAAGACCTTCGCGTGAGGCTTCGTGGTCATCGTATTCTTGAACGAGCTTTTGGAAGCCTTCCTTTAACAGTGTTTCGCGGGAGATAAATGTGTTGTATTTGGGAATCATCCCTATCCATTTACTAATACCTATGTTAGAACAGACAAATAACAAAAAGAGGTGGAGTGATTAGGGGATACTTACACTTCATATTGGAATGTCTTCTTATATTTCTGTCGACCAATCAAGGCTTCGATCCGACGTGGGCCCCTTCCATCGCCGATGTCAATGGGTTTCTCCATTTGCGCTCGATCTTCCTCAGTCAGAACTCTGGTCTGCTTCATCAACTCCTCTCGATCGTCGCCATTCTGATATCTCCACTGCAGATACTGGTTGGGAGTTTTCTCCATGTGCATTTCCACGTGCTCCAAGGCATGCTGTTTGATATACCCTATTCGAAGATTGGGGTGCTTTTCAACCTTGCCGTATTGAGGAATGAGCTCTCCGGTCAAGAGCTTGATGAAAGTTGATTTACCAGCGCCGTTGCCACCAATGATAGCTGTGCGAGATGAAAGCGTTAGGGAACAGTTCGCATCGACCAGAGAGGGCTTGGAATTGCCGGGATACGTGTAAGTAACGTTGGTCATGCGAAGGATGGCACGGGTCTGCGACTTCACACCGGTCAAGATACCCGGAGGAGGGAACTTGAACTGAACATTACTTGAGCTAAGGGTGTAGTAGCTGCTCGCTTCCGGCTTGACCTTGACAAACGCAGCAAGGTTACCCTTGTAGCAGACCAGCTTTTTCCCTTCATAGTGGTAGATATCGGTGCAGACTTCGTCTAAAAATCCAGAATCATGACTGACGATCAAACTAGTGACTTCTGTGTGCTGCTTCAGATAGTCCTGTAGCCATTTCACATTCGCTACATCCAAGTGATTTGTCGGTTCGTCGAGAAGGAGAACGTCAGCTCTCATAAGCATAGCTCGCGCCAGAGCCAGCTTCATTTTCCATCCACCGGAAAGTGACCCAACTTTTTGTTCCTGTCGCCCGCCAGGACCAGCTGTGAAACCAACTTCGTTCAAAACTTCAGAGATTCGTTCTTTGCCCGTTGCAGCTAATTCCGGGTCTTTGGAGACAAATTCCAGGATGCTCAGATCCGCATCTTCACCTTGGTTATGCTCCACGAAACATGTCTTCAAAACATCCTTGGGAGGAAATCCCTCGAGTTTGCCCTCCGCAATACTGCGCATGAGTGTGGATTTTCCCGCTCCGTTACGTCCGCAGAGTCCGTATCGGTGCCCCTTAAGGAGCCTCAGGTTTGTATGGGACAGAAGAAGCATGCCTCCATAGGCGAGGGAGAAATCAGCATTGACAATTTCAACCTCACCTGAGTCTTCTTGAACATTTACTCCGTATTTCCGTTTGTCCTCTTCCACGAAGTGAGCGTGAACTGCTGCGGCGATGGCATCCTCTTGTCCCTCGTTCACCAGTTGGCTGAGATATGACCTAACACAGAGTGGAATGCGGTCAAGAAGTCTCGAATTGACATCATCGCGAACCATTTCGGAAATATATGTCTTCGCGAGCGCCCAGAATGGTTCATCTTGTTTATTCACGAGCCCCCCGTGGATATTCACTTGATTCTCCAGAACTTTCAAGATTTCATCTGTTGATACTTGCGCCACAACACCGTTGGCCAAATTACTACTGTCATCGCCCATAGCCTTGTGAATGACATCCAAAGCCCTCGTTGCTAGCTCTCGAACTTCTGGCAAAGACGCCCTGTCCTTTACACTTTGCACACCTGGCTTTAATTTCGGCAGGAATGTTCTCGCTTCATTAGGGTCGTGCACAAGCTTTGTGAGATTCTCCACGACAACAACGGTCTGGCGAAGAACCTCCTGAGGGGTAGTGGGCGTGTTTAGGGATCGTTCCAGAAGAGGAGTAAGGAGAGCAAGCACAGGAGATGTAACAATCGCGACGAATGTGGTCTGAGATAGTGCCAGAATGGCCTTTTGTAACGTTTGTGCATCAGGGTTTTCCATGGCTTTAATCAGCAACGAAATTCTAGGAGCAACATCGTCATTGTAAAGTACGGTAGTCAAGGCAGTCATGGTTTTAACTGCTTGTTTCGAGACCTCGCTTTTCAGATCATGCATACCGGACTCGACAATAGGGATAAGTTCTTTCAAGCATCTGCCCAAGGAATCCCGGAGTAGGTCCTTCTGCAAACTTTCCTCCTTCGTATCCGAGCCCGCCTGAGTCTTCTCAGCTACCTTCTCCAGCAGTCGATAGGCTTCCACGGCACCTTGCCATTTCCCACTAGATTTCCTGAGATATGCTGAGAGTGCTGGGACAAGGGCAGTGACTAACGACTCGACCTTCAGGCAAGAAAACAGCGCATCCACTGCATACTTGGCGGACTCCCGCACCACAGCACCCTTATCAGCCAAGGCATCCAAGGCAAGAGAAAGCAGTCCTCCATCCTCGATCAAGAATACAACTTCACTGAGTGGCTGTTCTGGGGGGAATCTTTCGAAGAGAGCGCCCAGAATCAACATTGCACTTTCTCGTTTTGCTCCGCTTTTCTTATCCCCAGCCCCTTTCTTGATATCCTTCAACAGATTATATCCGTGTAGTCCGCGAAACCCGACAGACTGGATTAGGAGGTTGGTCAGGGCGTACGAAGCGTCCAGGGACTCTTGTGACCTTTCCGAGTTGAATATGGTGTTTATAAGCGATGCAACTTCTTCCTCTGTCGGGGGAACTGACGACGGCGTCTTTGGAATCATGACGGGTGTGGACGACATCTTGGGCGATTCTGATGGCAAAATATGGTGTGGCATAATTTAAGAATGAAGGTAAAGTGTCAAAGACAATGCCGAACAGAAAGAAGTTGCAAATAGACAGAGTGGAGATTTTGGTGTGATCAATAAACTAAGACGAGACTTGAAAAAAACACAGGAGAGAAGATCCCAGATGTCTATTTTGTAGGGACCTTCAACATCAGGAGTCTATAGAAGGCACTATGAACAGAAAAAATAAAGAAAAAGGGCATGAAGAAAAATAAGAAAAAAAAAAAAATAAGTGAAGCCTGAGCAAGGCGTAGTTAAACCTGGCTAAAGATAGGAAAAGCCAGAGCTGAGACGGTTATATTTTTTTGAAGTCGTGGCGGACACAATTTTGGGCTTAGTCAGCTGCGGATGAGACTCACGGAGGAATATTGATTAGTTAGCATAGTTGTGTGTAGTTAACTATTGGACCCTACCTAAGTTGGGAGAGAAAATTCATGACGCCGTGATTTCTTGACACAGGAATGGATTGAAATTGAATGAATGGCCTATTCTCTACATTTTAAAGATCGGTGCAATGAACAAGTTATGGCAAGTCATATTTATGTAGTTAATATCCAATTAACCTGTTGCTGTTCTGTAGTATCATCCGTATATACATATATATACATCACATCATTTCCAGGCACCCATCCAACAGACAGCTTTTATAGATAGTTATCTACACCCCGCCCGCTCTCTTTGCAAAATGCAGAGGATCCAACCCGCCAGACATGAACCCTGCACCACAAACTGTGCTCTCAAGAGCAACCCGTATGTGAACTATTGCCAACCGTAGCCTCTCTTTCGATCACGACCAGGTCATGTCAATATTTTTGTCGGAACAAAAAAAAAAAAGGAAAAAAAATTGGATGGTTACAATGAGGTTCCAAGGCAAATAATGCATTGGGTTTAGTCGGATTAGAAAGCTGTTAAAAGTCAGATCGTTAGTGGATGACTCCAGAAGTTGCTAAGACAGTTAGTCCTATTCAATCATGGAGGGATCAAATAATCATACAAGATTCAGTATTTCCTTCACCCATACTCTTGTTAGAAGAGCTGCCGCTGAGAATCGAGCCGACAATGCCGTCCATATACGAGGCTCCACTCCACTTCTGATGCGTAAGGACATCAACGCCGATTTCCTTCTCCCGTCTTTGGATAAGGTTGACGTAAGAAAGCATGCCATCGTCTTTGAATCCACGCGAGAGCTCGGTTGTCATAGTGGCGTTGGAGTGGAGGCCGGCAAGCGAGATAAGTTGGAGGACGAACCTATGGGGAACGGAGTGTTAATCTTCTCCTGAGCTCTTTTTTTTTATTTCTTTTTCTTTTTCTATTTATTTATTTCATTTCGTTCGGACAGAAAAACGATAAAACTCACCCATGCTTAGCGATATCCCAGATAAACGATTTGAGGCTGGCTTCGGAGAAGCCGTGACCCATCCAGTTGAATGAGGGACTGAGGTTATAAACCAGCTTCTTACCCGGGTATTTCACTCGGATATCTCCTGCAAACGATGCGGCCGTCTCCACACTCGGGTCACCGGTTTCAACCCAGAGTAAATCGGCGTAGGGTGCAAAATTGATCGCGCGCTTGGTTGCCGCTGCAATGCCGGCTCGGTAATGATAGAAACCCTCCCGGGTGCGGGGGATGTCCCAGGACCAGAACACGGGGGATTTGGTGTATTTGCCTGCAAGTGATCGTCGTTCATTGAGTGACAAGTCCCGATTTTCGCTGACTTGCTTCTTGTAAGCGTCGATGGATGACTGGGTGGCTCCTTCGGATTTAAGATGTTGCTCAACCGCTGAAACGATGTTAGATCCGCAACATGAACGATGGAGGGAAAATTGTATAGATGTAGATATATTTGTTTTACCTTCATCGAAAGTAACAAGCTTATGATTCTTTATCCACTGAGATTCAAATTTGTCGATCTCAGGCCCCGACGCTCCCTCAGACTCCAATTTCTGCAGTGTCTCTGCAAGCGGATCGGAGTTTTCAGTAACACCCAGGATGAACTCGTGGTCCCGGACATCGATAGTGCTGCTTAGAAGCTTTCCGCTCTCGGAGTCCGTTCTCGCAATGAGAAGTGTTTCGGTTCCCATAAGATCCCACTGGAATCTTGCGGCCACAAGCCTGTTGATGTGTTCCCCAATTGGAACGAGTACTTTGCCGGCAAGATGACCACATTTCTTCCCCCCATGCAGCTGGTCCTCGAAGTGGACGGCAGCAGCTCCATTTTCAGCAAAGAGTTTTGCTAGTTTCAGGACTGCTGTCAAGCCTCCGTGACTATATTAATGTTAGAATATTAACTAACTTCCTCTGACTGGTCCGAAACATACCCGGTATCACCATCTGCCACTATTGGTCGCATGAAATCAGTGTAAGGTGTATTTTTGCGTTCCTCTGGAGATAGCTTCCTTCTCGAGTCCCATTGTTTGCGGTCGTGCATTTGCTGGGCCTTAAAAAGTCTCTGGACCTGGTTTGGTACCGTGTTGTAGGGATAGTCACCAAAGTCAGGGGATACTTCGTTAGTCGTCGTCAGTAGCGATGAACAGGCCCATCCAGAAATATAAAGCACTTCTTGATTAGGAGCCTGTTGTGTCATTTGGACGGGATCAATTGCACCAACTGTAGGTCTGTTAGTGCTGCTACAACGCCTTACAAGAACTTGGAAGTGCTACGCACGGGTATGTACTGGTTTCCCAGTCTTTGCCCGCTCATTCAACAAGTTAAATAGTTTCCTGGCCATAATAGAGCTTGGATACGTCTGCTGCAACGATCCACGCTTGCTAACAACAGCCTCTGCAGAATATGGTCGCCTGATACCTTCGTAGCGGGGGGTGTTCCACCATTCTGTCACTGCTTTTACCTGTTCATTAAAGAGTGCATCTTCAGCAGACCCGGCCTTCTCAGCAGACGAGAGAAGCTGGAATAAATCGGAGGCGTGAGCTGTAGACACTGGTGGGGTGACTGGAGGGAGTGGTGACCCCATTCGTGAACAGCTGCAGGCGAAAGTTCTGACAGCGTGGTTAGGGAGAATGGAAGGGCGGGAGAGCGGGGGAAGCTGTCGAGGCAACCAGCGAGCAGGGTTGCGAATCATTGTCGGTGTGTAATACTGCCTTGTCCTGTTCTACCAGATTTCAGTAGTGTGGGAAATCGAGGAGTGGAGAGCCCGTGAGAGAGATCCTATATTCTGCGAGAGTCAGCAAGAGTCATGACGTCTTTTTGCTGATGATTGAATGCAGACAGAATTGAGTTTTGAAAGGAGTCCAATCCTCACAACACGTCAAATGAGATTAGATAACAATCCGCTTGGATCTACACACAGAGCAAACCTTCTGGGGGAAGAATGGTGATGGTTCGGTTAAAAATCAGAGGTTGGATAGTAACGTACGGAACCTACCGCCGCTGAATACGGCGGAATAAATATCCGGCAAAACAGCAAAAGAGAGGGGCAACACGATGATTTAATTTGAAGGTGCCAAAACGCAGATTCTCCCATACCACACATCCCCACACTATTGTTGTAAATCTGCCGCAGCAAGGAGGATCGAGCAGTGTATTATTAGTTGAGTGTTGAAGTCATAGATTGTTGTTGATATCAGTCCGCGTGGGAGGGCTTAACTTACCAGTTCGGCGCAAATTCCCTCGGCAAAACTAATCTGACCGCCGCAACGCCCTTTCGTCCGACCAAGACCAGACAGCCGCAACATGTAATTTTTTTTCTTTCTTCTAGACTAGGCGGAAAACATCTTGCACCCATGGTGTGCTAGTAAACAATTATTTTCAACTAAGAACTCTCCGACACTCTTTTCTTCCTCTCAGCTCCCATCTCCGCCTCACCTGCACTTCACACCGTATACCTCCCTCGTTGATCTATCACTTGGAGTCCACCAGCAACAATGGCATTGGCAAGCAGAGCTACAAGACAGGCGCTGAAGGCATCTCAGGTATGTTGGACCGTGTATTGGAAGTGCAAATTGTAGTATTTCTATCCATTCGTTTTACTAACTTCTACCAGTCTGCCGCTTGGTCTTTCTCCTCTTCCCGGTTCTACTCGACTGCGGAATCTGACCTGAAGACAGTTTTCGAGAAGGCCATACCAGCCAAGAAAGAGCTCTTCCAGGAGGTCAAGAAGCGTGGTGAAGACGTCATTGGTGAAGTGACCGTTGCCAGCACCATTGGAGGAATGAGAGGCCTCAAGTCTATGGTCTGGGAGGGCTCTGTCCTGGATGCCAACGAGGGTATCCGTTTCCACGGCAAGACCATCAAGGATTGCCAGAAGGAGCTTCCAAAGGGCACCTCTGGAACAGAAATGCT
The DNA here is from genome assembly GCF_000150735.1 of Paracoccidioides brasiliensis. Classification (NCBI taxonomy): domain Eukaryota; kingdom Fungi; phylum Ascomycota; class Eurotiomycetes; order Onygenales; family Ajellomycetaceae; genus Paracoccidioides; species Paracoccidioides brasiliensis. The sequence goes on from NW_011371362.1 coordinate 783,779, forward strand.
CCCCGAAGCCATGTTCTGGTTCTTGCTCACCGGCCAAGTTCCCACCACCCCACAGGTCCGGGCTCTCTCCTCGGAATTGGCCCAGAAATCCCACCTCCCCAGACACATCCTGGACCTTTTCAAGTCGTTCCCCAAGGATATGCATCCAATGACCCAATTGTCCGTAGCCGTTGCTGCCTTGAACACTGAATCCAAGTTCGCTAAGGCCTATGCAGATGGCCTCAGCAAGGCCAGCTATTGGGAGCCTACTTTTGACGACAGCATCTCCCTCCTCGCCAAGATCCCCCGCATCGCAGCGTTGGTATTCCGCCCCGACGAGATCGAGAAAGTAGGCACCCAGGAACTCGACCCAACTCAGGATTGGGCATACAACTTTGCAGAGCTCCTCGGAAAGGGTAGCAAGGTCAACGAGAGCTTCCACGACCTTCTCAGACTCTATCTCGCCCTCCATGGTGATCACGAGGGAGGAAACGTGTCCGCCCATGCCACTCACCTTGTCGGAAGTGCTTTGAGCGACCCCTACCTCAGCTACAGCGCTGGTCTCCTCGGCCTTGCTGGCCCTCTCCATGGCCTTGCTGCTCAGGAAGTTCTCCGCTGGATTTTGAAGATGCAGTCCACGATCGGAAACAAGTTCACCGACGCCGACGTCAAGAACTACCTCTGGTCCACCCTCAAGTCCGGCCAGGTCGTCCCTGGCTACGGACATGGTGTCCTACGCAAGCCTGATCCTCGCTTCGAGGCTCTGATGGACTTCGCTAGCCGGAGACCTGAAATCCAAGCCAACCCGGTTTTCCAGCTGGTCAAGAAGAACTCCGAAATCGCCCCTGGCGTGCTTGCTGAACACGGAAAGGTAAATACTCCATCCTACAACTCAATGATATATCCAGACACATCAAAACTAACTCCAAACTCTCCACAAAAAGACCAAGAATCCCCATCCCAACGTGGACGCTGCATCGGGAGTTCTCTTCTACCACTACGGTTTCAGGAAACCTCTCTACTACACCGTTACCTTCGGAGTCAGCCGTGCCATTGGCCCACTCGCCCAGCTCATCTGGAGCCGTGCTCTGGGTCTCCCTATCGAGCGCCCCAAGAGCGTCAACCTCCAGGGCCTCCTTGATCTTTCCAGGAAATAGATGTGTACCAGTCAGTATACGTGAAAGGGGAGAGCGGTGAAAATTTGTCGAAGGCATCATGTCTATGATCCGCTTGGGGGGTTGAGGGGGAGGAGAGGAAGAGATTTTTTTTCTCACCTCTTACATATTAAAGAAAGTCGGGGAAGATCGTAGAAATAGCCGAGACTGACATATTTTCAGCTTGTTTGTGTGTGTATTGTATTATATGTTCAATAAGTAGAAAACCCCATATGTTCGAGAATTTAATATCATTTGTTTTCGGTCTCATATATATATTTGTTTCTTTATGGCAGAGATTTGACCTTCGGGCACCAGTGATGAGGATAATGCAACAAGTAGTAAAACACTTCAAGTTGGATAAAGAATGTCTATTTCATTTGCCATTTATCTCCTACTGTCAACCATCTGTTCTATCTCAACTGGAAGAAGAATTGAGTTCATATCCCAGTGTATGTACAGTACAGCATACAAAGAAATGACTTCGTCGTTCTACCTCTGACCCCTCCTGGCGTAGCTGCTTGATCTTGGAGACCCCACGAACGTAATCATGTCTAGGTTTTACATCATCTTGACAATAGCTATTGATGTCATAATCACTTTCTAAGTACGAAAGGTCTGTAACATACAACAATATAAATGATAGTGGGTATAAACTGCAGTATACGATCGGGTTTGCTCATCCAAACCAACCACCCTCGACGATACGGGTGCTGTGCAGCGCCTGGCTCAAAATCGAACTGGAACAAAACATGACGTCCCTACTAGCCTAAATGGACATCAAGTCATGCCTTTCCCCGTTCATCCCCCACATCCAATCATTAAACAGTCGGCATCCTCCCAACAGCCGTATCGGAGTGCGGTATATGACACTCCAGAATGTTGTGAGCAAATCTTTGTTCACGCCACCGAACCGTACCGTTATACTGCTGATTTCTTCCCCCCACGCATCCTCAGCGTTGTGTTTAACAAGCACAAAGTCCCACGCGGGTCCTGGGATCTCATTTTCAGCATTTGCGCACGCCTGCTCTGCACTGAGAAAGCTAACCCTAACCATGGCGCTAAGCTTATCTGTTTCCTCCGAGGGTTAAAATTTCACAAAAGCACCTGCCTGTATATAAAATAAGTTGATTTCACGAGTCACAAATAGCTCCTTTGGCTCTGTCACTGCTCTGGAGTTGACAAATATCCCCGTGTCATGAATTGACAATCAGGCAAAATCTACACAAAAGTGAGAAACGTAGGAGCCGCCCCCAAAGCTAGGAATGAAGGTGCCATTTCCCGTAATTCTCCCATCCTCTCCGACTTTGATAGATGGATTCTGTCGACTATCGTTGAGGTCTGTCAAATCGAGGAGCACCACATTGGCTTTTGGACTCCTCACTTGTCGCAGAGGCAGCCCGGGGAAAGGTGAAAATGATAGAGCGTCGTATGCGCAGTCAGTCACCGTCATTTCCGCATGAATTCCATTGATGAGAGAGACAAGGCAAAATATCCTGGACTGGTTTCCACCGAGTCAAGGATATACGGCATCGCCCGCACGGCTTTTGAAAATTTGCCACTGTTCAAAATCGGGGCAATATTGTGGGAACAGAGGAAAGTGCTTTAGGGAGGGATTGCCACCCGTGCCTAAATCGCGCATGTGAGAGAAGCCCGTGGCATTGCTGCCATCGGTGGAGAATCCCGCTTGTTCTGGCCATCGACATCAGCAACGGCTTTCACCATGCCATAGGGTAGGGTGGCCCCCGCGAAGACATTTCCTCCATTGCGCGAGCCAATGAGTTGATCAATGTATCCAAGTACGTTGATCAGTGGTTCTTGAGAGCGTTGCGCATACAGTGGGGCCAAAAAAAAAATTAATAGACAAGCGATGCAGATATAGAGATAAAGCAGAGCTTCAACTCTAAAGGGGCTTGGATAGATACCCAAGCCGCGAATTCAGATCTAGCCAGAACATCGAGCAACAAAGAATAAATGAAAAGCAGCGCTCATATTAGACATATCGGAGGATACAAGCCAGACCTTCAGGATATATTTGCTTGAAGAAAAGAGTGCACCAAATGCACCGACCAATTTAACCACACTGAGGTAATCGCAGCTGGGCCAGTGCTCCATGGGTCACACTGATTTTGGCAGATCTTGTATGTCGATGACTTTGAGCATCGGATTGTAAGAACCGGATTGGCCTATAGCCACACGAAGTGACCATAATTTTCGTACGTACATACCCACGTACTGTGATTCGTGAAGCTTGTCTATCGATGAATTTGAGCATCGGATTGTGCAATCAGAAGTTTCGCACGCTCGTATCCATGTACTGTGCAACAGGAAGCAGAAATCCTTGATTAAGATAAGATATAGAGCATGCAAGAGAAGTTGGCTTTTTTTGTTTCAGTTCTCTCGATCATATCTATTCAGGCTGGATATGATGGATGAAGGTTGGTAAAATGTAGAATGTTGGGGACTGGATCAGCCGCGATTAGTCATCCAATGTCGGAAATCGACTTGAAAAGTTCAATCTCTATCCCCACGCAACTGACCATCATTTGTTATATGATCACATTGATCTGAATTTAGCACCAGTTGTTTATTCGACCTTGCACTTTAGCCCCTGTTAGATGCCGTGCTGTTGCCTTACGGTGGAGTCCGCCATGCAACGTCTTCGATGGCCAGAGTCTTCGTGAGCAGCAACCCCTTTTGGAAGCTTGCTTGTGAAAATATGAAAACCAACGGAAAAAGTGGGTAAAGGTACAGAAAACCTGACGCCACACGAACCCTTTGAGGAAGGAAGAGAGAATGTGATACAGAGCGATATTAGAAATATTTTCTTGGACAGACTGCTGCCATCCTGTGCCATCCACGGTCGGCTGCTCGAGTGTCGAAGGCACTCTTATTAATCATGGGTAGCCTGAAGGCGACCCATGTACCGTACAATTTTGAACGTGAAATTCTTTTCGGAAACTGGGCTCTCTGACGGCCAAAAGGCTTATCCAACTATGATATAACATTGGTGGAAACTTGGATGGAAAGGATAGGGACATGGGAGCCAGCAATATGCCGATTAGGTATAATCTTTATTACAAGACGTCTGCTCCACCGGCCCACCGGAATATATAAACATGAGGGCGCCTTGCTCCTCTAAGCCCTTAGAGGATCAAGAAGAATTACTCCTCTAAGCCCTTAGTGGATCATGAAGAATTACTCCTCACAGTTCATACACACGAAACCATGACCATGGCTACCACATCTAGTATTATTGATAACTCTTCTTCCTTGATCAAACTTATTGATACAATCGATTCTCTCCCTACAAGTCCACCGTCACTGTACATCGATCTCGGAGGCATCAGCCCTTCTCGTGAAGGTAGCATTTCTATCCTTCAACTGTTCAACCATCCAAAAAACCATTTGTACCTCATTGACATCCATGTTCTTGGCCGCGAAGCTTTCACAACAGCCGCAACAAATGGCAAGTCGCTTAGAACTATCTTAGAATCCCCAGATGTGCCCAAGGTCTTCTTTGATGTCCGAAACGACTCGAATGCGTTCTTTTTCCATTTTGATATTCGCCTACAAGGTGTTGAGGACATTCAGCTTATGGAAAATGCATCCAGACCAGGCTTTTTGTCCAGAAAGAGATTTGTTTCGGGCCTTGCAAGATGCGTAGAGCACGATGCACCAATTTCCCTCTCTGAGAAAAGGCTCTGGAAGGAACATAAGGAAAGAGGGGTACGACTGTTTAATCCCGATTGTGGTGGATCTTATGAAACATCCAACGCTCGACCATTGCCACAAGCTATTTCGGATTGTGGTGTCTATGATCTGACCTTTTTACCTCTCTTGCGAACGGTGTACTGGAGCAAACTTTCACCTGAGTGGAAGGCTTTGGTGGATGTTGCCACGAAAGAACGCGTGCGAGCGTCCCAGACCTTGACATACCAACGACAGACCAGGGATAAAGTCCTGAGCCCATGGCAGGTTCCCATCAGCGAGAAGGGCCGCAACAGTTTCTTGGGAGGAATCGATTTATTTGGTGCCTGGTAAGGCGGAAGTCTGTGATTGAAAGGCAATGGTTTCGGATCGAGAGCGAGAAGCATTCTTGTTACACTGCTGAATCTTCCGAACCTGGTCCATTTTATTAGATGCAATCTGGTAAAGTGTTTTACTTGATGTGATTACGTTTCCGGGTTTGCATTTCCCCCTATTGTCGCGATGAACTACCCCTTTTAGATGCAGTGAATTCTTGAATTAGCCATGTCGATAAAGCCTTTGTAAGTTTGGATAGAATTGCAATTGGAAAACAACCTTTGGAACTCTGTACATTTTGCAATCGCTCAAGGGTTAAGGGACGCGCCTGTCGCTTCGCCTCGAAAACTTGCGAATTTTGCGGAGGTGCTTTAATACATTTCCTCTGGCCCACCAAATTATCGTTCTCGGAAAGCAAATGGCAACCTGGTATTGGGCAACCACTGAGAGCAAGTCCCTGATTTTTTTCTTCTTCCGATAGTCAAAGTTGTCGGATACGTGTGCGAAGTCAACCCACTTGAGCTTATCATGGTATCTTGGATATCTAGAGTTGATATGGTGTGTAACCATGTCCCCAAGCTATGTTTGTCTATCTTTGGTTATTTATATGGTTCCAGGTACCATTCTCTAGATGTTGAGAGTCTGATGCCTCTACTGCTGCATTGATATCAATGAAGAGAGCAACATTGAGCTTGAAGGGAGTTTGTCGCTGGCATCTGCGTCATCACACGAATTACCTCGCTCCAATGCACCTTGTACTCGGAAGGAATTTGTTTTTCGTTCCTTAATTTTTATCAAGGTTTTCCGTGTGGTCTTTATATTTCAAGGCTGGTTGGTGGTCGCCGGCTAAAAATTTGAACCATCGGAAACCGAGCGGATGATTTCCGACTTGATTTCAGGTATCTAGAGAATTTTCCATGGTAAATCCCCTAATTATCAAATTCTTTGATAGTGGTTACTAGTTAGAGCCCCCAAACAGCCCTCTATCCCATGTTATTATGTTTTCGGGCTTCGTATAGGTCTCTTTTCGAATCCAACGTACTAGAGACTCATATGGGCGGTGTAGGTCCGGGATTATTGAAAGCCCAGCTACTTTAAAGTTGAGAGTCTGAGATATATATATATCTAAATAAAACCTATCTAGACAACGCCTGTCTCGTGGTCCTGATGTTGATTTCTGGGGCGGATTTAAGATAGGAAAGTAAACTTTTGTAAGTTATCTAAATGCCTATCACCCTTCAGCAAGGAACTAATCTAAATGCAGCAGCCTTTGCCAGAGCATACATGAAAATGGGTTGGAAGGGCGAACAAGATTAAACCTAATTGAAAAAGAAAAAGAAAAAACCCATCAAATTCATGAAAAGAAAAAATAAAATAAAATAAACTTGTTAACAACGAAAGACAGACTGCACAATTAACTACTCTTGTTCCGTAGCACTTTATAGCTTTACCTGCCCGCTCACCAAGTTGTCCCATTCCCTCCGCCCGAATTCCACATACAGATCACTCTGAGGAAGTAACCACAAGAATTGATCATTCCTCCCATTCGCAGCCTTCGTTCCGACCTTATCTGGATCAATGCCTTCATCTCTCAGCTGCACTTTATTTTGCTTATGGTTGTGAATATGGTCCGAAGCTTGAACTAGTCGTATAAACACCGGAACAGCATACTTGGGTAGTCTTTCGCGGGCATGACGAGCAAAGCCAGCAAAGTCAAACCTGGTCTGGTGGTTTGGATCAATGAGCAGAGCCGCACAGCCAGCACGACCTTCATGGGAGGGTACGCTTACGCCGTATACGTTAGCTTCGAGGACACCGGGATATTCACCTAGAACGACGGCTACTTCTGCCGTGGACACGTTCTCGGATTTCCAGCGGAATGTGTCTCCGAGTCGGTCAAGGAAATGCCAATGGCCGTCATCTGTGCGGCGGAGAGCGTCCCCGGTTCGGTAATACAAATCTCCCTTTTTGAAAACGTCGCGGACGAACTTTTTCGCGGTGGCGTTGGGATTCTTCCAGTAACCCTGAAAGGCAAGTTCATTAGGTATTGTTACGAGAATTTCACCTCCCTCGCTATACGGATTACGGACTGCGAAGCCCGTCTTTGGGTCACGATATATGTCTCCGGTTTCAGGGTCGAGGGCGACGGGGATATAGACGTTATGCATGAGGTAGCGGAAGATGGCGCCATGGTGTCCGACGCAGCTGGATTGATATGGACCACTGTCATAGTTGATGAGGGCCAATAGCCCTTCCGTGCTACTGAAGAACTCTGCAATATTTGGGATACCAAATCGCTCCCGGAATTTCTCCCAAACATCCGGTCTTAAGCCGTTTCCGTACATGCAGCGGACTTTATGACCACGATCCAGAGGTGAAGGTGGGGCAGCGAGCAGATATCTAGCTGTCTCCCCAACATAAACAAAGTATGTGGACTCGGAATCGTGAACATCTTTCCAGAAATTGCTCACACTGAACTTCTTGGCTGATGCAAGACCGACGCCCCTGAGTATGCAGGCCATAACGCAAACTGATGCTGTTCCGTGATACATTGGCATGCAAATATACCACCTGTCACCGTCATACCCCCCCTTATCACACAGATGCTTTTGAAATACTACGGTGTGCATCCGATCCATGGTAAATGCGCACCCCTTTGGCAGTCCTGTTGTGCCTGAAGTATAGAGAAGCATAGCGGGGAACCCGCCATCCATGTTACGAGCAAGATTTTTGTCTGTTATACTTGTCGCGAGCGAAGAAATGTGAGCTTTGAGAGAATCATCCAAGAAAATGGGCTGCATCTTAGCTTCGTTCTCAATCTCGTCCATCTGATCGTTAATCCGGGCCGTGCATTCCGGGTCGGTATCCACGAGGATGAACTCCGCTCCACTGAGATTGAGGCAGTGAATAAGCCCTTTCCCTGCGAGGTTATAGTTGATCATTGCGGGGCCGCAGCCGATCGACCAGAGTCCAAGCCATGCCATAACAAATTCTGGCGAATTCTGCAGGTAGAATGCTACCAGCTGGCCACGTTTCACGCCAATGGAAAGAAAATAATTTCCATACTGGCAGGCTATATCATGGGCTTGCTGGAAGGTATAAATACCATCCCTCGACCAGATACAAGTGGCGTCCGGGTACTTTTCGACCATGTTCTCAAAGAGGTACCACACGTTTAACTTGCCATCTGCCTCTATATGATGATTGAAGCGCAATTGTCAGGTCAAATAGTTACGCGAAATTGACACTATACACGGGAGAAAACTTACTAGCTCGGGCGACAATGCGGTCGCTGCGGTTATACCTAAGGACAGTTTCGATGTCCCTTCTGAGGTGGTATTTGGCATCCAGATAAGCACCCAGAGCACCGACTCCGGTGACCATGGCAGCAGCAGCAGCTATTCGAAGCAATGGATCAATCATGTGGAAACTTGTAAAGTAGAGGAAATGGATTACCTACCCAGAGCCATCTTGTTTGGATCGTATAATCGTCTCTCTTTGTTCAAACCCTAAATCGACACAGCGGAAAGCAACTCTCGTGCAATGAAGTTCCCACCCAAACGGCTTTCGTAAAATCGATTTCAGGACTGTTTACACCTAAAGAGAAAGCGAGGAACAATAGACGATGTAGGAAAGAAAATAATTGAAGTTGATATGAACCCTTCCCCTCCCTCCTCCCCACTCCCCCCTCCCCCCTCCCCCCAGACCCCAAAGTTACTTAGCTATGTCCCGGCTGTTCTCCCCCATTGACCTCCCCGCCAAATCCTGATATCCTCGGCATCTTGAGAGGGACCGTATTGGTGGGAGCGGAGGGTTGCCATCTCCACCATCGGGCTGGAGAACATGGCATTTGCCTAGGTAAACTCCTTTGGCCGAAGGGTCTTAGTTGCTAGGAACTTGGCAGTGTCTACTCCAGCAACTAGTTAGTTGGTTAGTTAGTTAACCGTAGAATCCGCCCACTTGTGTATAATCCACCACGCTCAAAGTCAAATGCTCTAATATTCCACGAATTCTCATAAGCCTGCCATTCTTCTATACATGCTTGTAGGCCTGCCTGTAATACCGCTGCTGCAGCCTTTTTGGCCTGAATTTCAGGCTCTCTAGCCTGGTTTCTAGCCTCCAAAAGCAGCAGCCAGCTGCCTGCTGAGCGTTTAAGCCTCCGATTGCCTTTCTAACCTTTGGAAAGAAGGTCTTCAAGCTTCGGGCCAATATTTCATCAAGCTTCAGCGCCTTTTATATACGCTGAGGGTTTTGAGAGATAGTAAGTATAGCGTCTGCCATACTGAGTTCGATGAAATTCGTATATGTAGAGGTTCAGAGCTGTTGAATTAAAACCTGTGAGAATTCTAATGCCGTAAGAGTTCAAGACATCAACTTTATTTCTTCCTTATTTTCATTTGATTTAGAGTCTTTGAATGTACCTCTGAATGGGTCTGAAAAAAACTTCGTTCTTTCACTGAAGCTGAATCACCTAGATACCTTAGTTTTCTCACTAGAAGTCTAATAGGAGACCTTCATGGGTGAAAACACAGATAAATTGAATAATTGCAGCATATAGGAAATGTGCTGATAGAAAGATCACATGCATCTTTATTTGAATGACCAAAAGTCATAGTGAATCGAGTTTCAGGCAAGAAGGTCTCTTTAAGTCCAGTCAATTACTATATTCTTATTCATCTTCATGGTTCAGGAGGCGATTTCTCCAAGGTATGTGTGTGAAGGAGAATGAGCTCTGGAATCTTCATTCAACATCCATTCAACATCCATTCAACACCCATTAAACTAGGAATTCTTCCTGTCCAGGGCTTAATCTTTGCCGAAAGACATGATTGGCAGGCTTGGTTGTTGAACCAGTATTTGATCTCAGAGATTGCTGCTAGGGATGTTAAATGCTGTTGCCGCTGCAGGTACGGAGGAACAAAGGCCATTCCCTAGGCTGTTATCGGCTAACTGGATAGATTCTTCGCGTTGAGCGGATTCTAGGGGTGGCATCTTATGATACCTGGGGAAGTGGAGCTATCTGGAGCTGCTAACTTGCTTGGCCGGCTATGAGTTCTACTACAAAACGAATCGAGAGTGGAGATGTTCTATTAGTGTTGATCAAGTGGAGTTTGGGAAGATTTTGAGAATCCGGAGACGGGCCGAAGCTGTCCTGGGGAAGCCTGGGTCACATGACTAGCCCCCTTTCTGGTTCAGAATACATTCTATTATATGAATCGCTTTGAAAAGCTTGTTGGAGAGTCCATGGAATAAATATTTAACTAGGTTTAATAAATATTTAACTAGGTTTAATAAATATTTAACTAAGTTTCAATGTGATAGATCGGTGAGCAGTGTTAACTAACTAACCCTCGCCTGGTCATGTCGTTGTCATGTTTGGTTCATAAAGGTCACGCGAGGCAGCAAGCGGAGGTAACAATGCAAGTCTACAAGTCTAGCAGATTGTATACTCTGTTTTCTCTTCATCCCGGCCGCCGCTGGGACCCCAGCGGTTAAGCATACGTTCTCCATCCCCAGCGTTGGTCCCGCTCTTCCCCGTTGCTAACCCCATCCAACATGTTGACAACGTACTTCCCAATGATGGGGAGGAATTTCCAGCTGTGAAATGAGCCCCCAACAGCTAGATAGAGGTTCGGTAGCTTAGGGTGAGGGTGTCGTGCAATCAATTGGTCCTTGTCAGGCCGCACAGAATCCCAGCACACCTTCCAGGTAGCTTGTCTCCCATTTTCAAGCATCTGAGGCAATTTCATTCTGATCTGCTTCAGGGCTTTTTCTTTGACATCTTTAGGAACAAAGGACAGATCCTGGCTATGGGGAGCAGAGATCGTATGCCCTGTCTCTGTGACCACGGCATTCGAGAAAGCAGAAGTGTCAAACTTCACTGTTCTCGACTTCGTGGGCGGAAGCAATTGACCTATACCATGTTAATGGGTTGTAACCAGCGCAGTCTCAAGGGGGAGGCAGGGTTGATTTCAGAATACCTTCAGTGCCATACACGACAATAGGGAGCCGGTTATACTTCTTCACCTCATCCTCTGATAGTTTAAAATAGGCAATCGGGATACCCTCTGCTTTTATTTGTGACTCAACCCTCTCTGCCTCGGAAAAACCCAATTCATCCTCAAGCGGCGACATCAACTGGCTCGTCCAGGCCCCAGTGGCTAGCAATATTCTCTTGGCCCTATAAACTCTCCCGTTCTTCGTAAAAAGGCATTCAATTCCATCTTTCCCCGGAACAAGTCGACGAACATCTCCCATCTCGTACTTGACTCCCAACTTGACGGCTTCATCGAGCATGAGTTTCAATGGTCTCGATGCATCCACCCAGGCAGGAGCAGGGCTGGAGTACGCGGGCTCGAGACCCTGGCCTTTAACCACACTCAGCTCAGCGGGCCACTTATTTTCTATATCTTCCCATGAGAAATCCACCGTGATATCCTCCCTGCTACTAGCACGGAGAGAGTCCCGAATACGGGTTGACATGTCCTTGTACTTTTGGTCAAACACTAACCAGCCAGAGCGATTGTAGAGACCTGTCTCTTTAAACATGGGCCAACTCTCCCAGGCGTCCCTTGCTTCGTACGCCAATTCCATATAGAACGGATGGGCGTAATCTACTGCAACTATCTTGCTGGTGTCTGTTGAGGCCGCTCTTGCTGGAGGGTACGGGGCGACATCAATTATTGTGATTCTCGACGGGTCTGGATGCGATTTAGATAGATGATATGCCGTACTGACGCCAAATATGCCAGCGCCGATGATGAGAACGCTGCCGTCCATGCTGGGCGGGATGTAATGTGTCCTGTACCTTCCGCGACCTTTGATTTAGATTCCGTAGAGTTATGTGGAATCGGCACTGGAATACACAGGGTGAGGTCTTTTGTGAGTTGATGTTTTCCCTCCCTCTGCTTGCATAACTATCCCTCGGGACTAAACTCAGAATATTAATCAGTAGTTATCAAATATACTCATGGAGGGGATATCTGGCAACGGGATACGAAACATCCCTTTTATAATTCCTCTCACTGATTCTTTCGATCTTCCCTCTAAACTTGCTACTTCTTATTTCTGGCATGAGAAGCGCCTTGCTCCCAATCCTCATCTTCTTGCGTCAACGTTACAATCATACGATGACATCAGCGGCGGGGTGGGGCAGGAGTAGCGATGCTCATGGATCTCTGTGGAATTTGAAGGGGACAGATGATTCGTGAGAATCTATGGGGCGGAACCCTGCAGTCCATTTACTAGTGAATGGAGAATACATCCTGGAGCATAAATACGGTATGAAAAGAAGTCGACATGTCACATCATGATACCTGTTAACCGCTAGTTAACTAACTAACTAGATCGTGTGCATAGTTAGTCAGTCATTGGGGATCTCCGTCATCAAAAACAGAATAAAACAGATAAAATGCCGGAGAGCATGTTTGGAAATATGTAGTATTGTCTTATTTAACTAGTGCCCGCAATTTTAATTTGCGGGCCAATGAATCGTGAATGACCGCTTCATCCGTTCCGTCGAGCACCGAGACGGTTACATGTACTGTGCATATCCAGTATTTGTGTACAAGATGCTTAAAATGTGAGCTGCCTCCGTCATCGTGTGGTCGTGTTCTGTTGCCCTCATGATGTTGGCTGCTTGAAATCGTGGTTCATGATCAAGCAACACGATAGATTTCCACCGTGACTACGATGTCGTCACACATGAAGGGGATGTTATGATATCCTTGCGTTCAGGCCCAAGTTCGTTGTATGGGAGCACACAGACTACGGAGACGGGATGACGTCCGTCGAACGGGGATGGCAACCGATTACTTACAACTGGTTGGAGGCATCAAGGTTGTTACCACCAAACGGCTAAAGGGGGCCCTTGGGAACCTTGGGAAGTAAAAGACACATCAAGGGTCAACAGTTTTTAGGAGGGATATGATTGGTATCTTCATACTCACATATGCAAAGAATAGTTCTGTGGACTTATGCAGCTGTTATTAGACGTTCTGAGGATGCAGTGTGAGTAGAGCATTTACATGTCCGAAATTTATAGAATGGACTCTAAATGTTACCAGGAAGCAGTCATGTCCAGCTCATCAACACGGAGTATATCTAGAGAGTGCTTCAGGAGGAATCACTCTACCTGTATTTACATTAGAACTTCAAAGACTTGTGTGGGGATAGCCGGAGGAGGATAACATAAATGGATCTTGAATATGATCAAAGACTTTTCTTCTTGAATTCATCGAAGAGGTGCTTCAGATAATTCAGTTGCCCTCAGCATTGTGTATCTAAACCAGTTTGCGTATAGCATCACATAATGGACGGTTGCCATTGAGTGTGGCATCAAGGCATAAAAGTAAGTAAGATAAAAACTGAAAGCAAGAGTACGAGCTATTTGTTGACATGGGGCGGGCAGCTAACAACGCATATCCTCATTCGCCGGCAGCTCACCCATTGCTGTAGTAATGTAGCCACAAGGGGACTTCGTTATACCCGTACAGTAACTGATTGTGCGATCACCCGCTGCCGAGAATCGTAGCAGTCTGGTATGTTCAGTCTTTAAACGTCTGCTTTCCAATGAAGAATCTCATGGATGTTGTCCGGCAAAGCATTCTGATTTCTCGTCTCTGCCTTGAGGGTTTCAAATCAACCATAGCCTCGACAGCCAAAGAAGAGAGAGAGGTCTCTGGTCGAAGGCATGGATATTGGATGGAACAAGGGGCCGGAATCACGGGAAACAAAACAGCCAGTCTGAAAAAAAAAATTGGGCTCCCTTGAAAGCGAGGAATTTCCCACCTCGGGAGTATCTAGTCACAATATCGTCATTGGAAAATAACATCCCCGAATCCAAATCTGCGTGGACTCGGTTGTTCTTTGATTCGACCAGACAAAACCTTTTAACGTTGGTGGATAAAGGTCACATGACTGGCTGGCCTCAAACCTGGGTCCTTGAATCTCAAACATCTCAAGACTCTTGTGCCAATGAACCCGCATGCCGAGCCTCTTCCACGCCGCACCACCGACGGAGCCACCGTGGGGAACAGCAACAAGTGACGAGCTCCGCTGGGTCAACTGGCGTTACATGCGCTCCACCTATGATCGATCCAGCAACTCGGGAACCGTTTTCTTGTCGGTCTGTGACATCCCTGAAACGTCAAGAATCTCAGCGTCAAAATCGAGTATCCAGAGATGAGGAGGCACTGTATTTGTCTTCATTACTATCCCAGTATAGCTTAGAGTCTTGCTTCACCTGTGTCAAGAATGGGTGGGAACCAGGTCTTCATTTGCAGGATTTCCGTTCGGGATCTCAACTGGAAACTGAGCAATGCTATATAAGAACCAGTGTTGTCCATAACTGGTTTCCATAAGGTTGACTTGAGTTTTCCAAGGTTGCAGCCATTTTACGTCCGATTCTTCAATTATCTCATTCTTATTTGTTTGCATTGGATTTCCTTTTGTTTTCTGCATATACCCTCTGGAAGGGAATGACGCTAAGATTCAACCGAATTTCTGTAAATAATTAATTCACCCGTTCACGCTTAAATACATACATACATATAGACATATATATGATATCCATATACCTAACCATCAGCCCGTCATGAAATCTTACCTATTCTTCACGGCATTCCTCTTCACCCTCGGCACATCCCAGCAGTTTCCCATCCCAGCAGACCTAGCCGCAGGATTCTCCTCCTCCGGCACACAGGGCCTCCAAGTAAGTTTCGGAGGCGATGCATCTGAGGGCATCACAAATGGCGAAACAGTCAATCTAGAAGGTTAGCTTTCTGCCTCAGCTTCTTGTCATAATGCAATTGCCATTTCACTGACATCTGCATAGATGCCCGCAATCCACCAACCTTTGCTCTAGGCGACAGCTCCGGCGTCAACCGTGCAATCTCATACACCATATTAATGCTTGACACGACCGACAACAATGCCCGGAAGGTGCAATTTCTCCAATCCGGCTTCCGGGCCACTGGCGACAAGACTAAGCTAGAGACTCAGGAGGTACCTATCATCCCATACGAGGCGCCGTCTCCTGATGCTGGGCCACGCCAGTTTTCATTCCTTCTGTATCAACATCAGGGCCAGCAGCCGGCGCAGTTGAAGGCGGAATCAAACGGCGATGCCGGTCCGTTTGATGTCAAGGCTTTCGAGAGCGCGAATAACTTGAAACCGGCCCGGGCGGGGATCGCGCTGTTGGTTCGAGATAGCAACTATGGGCAGAGTCAGGATTCTCCGACCTCGGAATCAAAATCAAACTCAGTACCGCCTGCCACGGGAGACCCTTCTACCTCTACCTCTGCTTCTATCTTTGTTTCTGTTCTTACCACAAACTCCACGTCCACACCCACCAGCAGCAGCGCGACCACAACAAGAGGTGCGCTTTTGCAATCCTTGTTTCCCCTTTCCGCTTCAAATTTTATCAAAACTGCCCTGTCTACGTCTTCCTCTGCGTCGACCGTCTCTGCCTCTCCCTCGAACTCGTCTCTCTCCTCCTCTCCCTCGGTTTCCACCCAATCCTCCCATTCAAGCTTACAAACGCAGACGACAACCGTAGTAGTTACAGCGATCACAGCAACCACCTCTGGCGCAACTGCGGGAGCTGTATCAAGAACTGCTGTGGCAATTAGCAGTAATGAATCTGTCGCAGACGCATTGTATGATTCCATGTACAGCGGCGTGGTTTTGGCAACGGTGGTACTGCTTGTGCAGGCCGCGTGGTATACTTTGGTGTTATAATGGTGCGGGAGTTTGAATGGGGTTGAGCGCGGAAGACTTTCTGTGTGGTTCGTTTTGGATATTTTCGAGATCTGGCTAGCTGGCTACCGTGTACAGTATATAGGAGTCGATTTCTTTCTAGATTTTTCTTTTCTTTTCTTGTTCTGCCGGTACATAGCTTTGTCTGGCTGTTCGTAGATATGTTTGTCGTAACTTTCTTTTCAGGATTTGTTTTACACCAGATGAAGGAGTTCAATAGGCGTTCACGGGGCTCTAATTGGCCCCATTTTGTTTGCATTGATCTGATTCCAGAAAATGCAAAGATTGAAATGAGAAATGTGAACTTTATGTGGTTATACAATAATATGTGTATTATACCTGGTTTTTCTAAATGAAAGTTTTTAAAACAATACTATGTTCAGGAACAACAGTGTTCCTTCTTAGCACAACAAATCTATATACACATATGCCTCCTCCCTTCTCTTTCTTTCAACCAATTTATCTATACCAACCAACCAAACATGTATAATATTACGATTCTTGTTTTTAAAAGTCAACCTTCTTCTTAACATACAAATCCACATATTTATCAACATCCGTACTCTCGAGTGTTTTCTGGTCCAAACCAAGCTTAACAAGCTCCTCAACCTTCGCATTATCATAATGTGCATCAAGGTGTCTCTTGTACTTAGCGAGTATCTCAGGCTTAGCCTCCTCACGACGCAGGCGGTGTCCAAGTGGCGCAGCGACCTCAACCTCTTTGAGGACGGTGCCGTCATTAAGAGTGACGGTGAGCGCGTTGGGGATGGTGCGGAGGGATGGGTCATGGTAGTCCTTGGTCATCTGCGGGTCTTCGACGCACTTGATGCGCTTACGGAGGGACTCGACGAGCTCTGAGGTGGCCGCTTCGGAGCCGTCGGTGTAGTCGGTTGCGACGAGGCGATTGAAGACGAGCATGGTGGCAACCATGTACTGTTTTGCCGGGTTGGGCTGGTTAGTATGTCCTTAGAATGGAAGGGAAAGGGTTGGGGCGAGTTGGGACGAACCTGGATACAGTGGTCGCGGTCAGCGAAGTTGTCCATGGGCTTGAATTGTTTGTCGATGATGCGGACACAAGCCTCGTGGGTGCGGATTGTCACATCCTTGATGTCCTTGGCGGACTTGCCCATGCCGGCCAGGGTCTTGTTGATGTTCTTGGCAGCCTCAATGGCGGTTTGCGAGTGGAATTCAGCTGTTAGAAGTGGTCAGCTAATGATGGCATTGAGGGAGGCAATTAAGGGGGTGTGAAATCTTACCAGGATAGGAGACCTTGAAGAGCACGTTCTCCATCACGTAGCTGCCATAGGGGCGCTGGAACTTGAATTTGTTGCCATTGAACAGCACATCGTAGAAGCCCCAGACTGGAGCAGAGAGGACGGTTGGAACACCGGGCTCGCCCTTCATGACTTTGAGGGCAAGGTTAACAGCACGCTGGCAAGCGTCACCAGCAGCCCAGGACTTTCTGGACATGGTGTTGGGGGAATGTCTGTAGGTTCGCAAGCTCTGGCCATCAACCCAGGCCTGGGTGATGGCATCAGCGGTCTGCTTCTCGTTCAAACCAAGCATCTTGGACACAACCGCAGTGGTAGCGACCTTGACCAAAACCACGTGATCAAGACCGACTTTGTTGTACGAGTTCTCAAGGGCGAGCACACCCTGGATCTCATGGGCCTTGATCATACCCTCGAGCACATCACGGACAGTGAGGACCTTGCCGTTACCCAGGGATCCACCAGCGCGGTTTGTCCGCGAGATCCAGTCCGCAACGGCGAGAATGCCTCCCAAGTTGTCGGAGGGATGGCCCCACTCCGCAGCCAGCCAGCAGTCGTTGTAGTCCAACCAGCGGATCATGGCGCCGATGTTGAAAGCACCGTTGACGGGATCAAGCTGGTATGGAGTTCCGGGAACTTTGCAGCCATTGGGGACGATGGTGCCCTCAACAATGGGTCCGAGGAGTTTTGTGCACTCCTTGAATTTCAAAGCCTCCAAACCACATCCCAGGGTATCGAGGAAAACCCATCTGGCGGTATCAAACTATGGAGACAAAGGTCGATTTAGTAAATGTAGAAAAGTTTGCAATAAAAATAATAAACAAAAATAGAAATAAGAAATAAGAAATATGATTTCAGGATATGTCCATTTACATACTGCAAGGTCAGAGTTGATATTGTAGTTGTGAATGTAGTTGGCCATAGCGGCAATTTCGGAGTCATATTCACGAGGCTCCGTAGGAGCAGGGGCCGCAGAGTTGAGGGCAGACATTGTGGAAAACGCAGATCTGGACACTGTAGATTTGGGCTGTAAGAGTTTACTGGAGAAAGCAGATTTGGAGGAAGTGGACCGCAGAGACGATGCAGCAACAGAAGAGGATGCCAGTTGACGCAGAGGAAGAGATCGTGGGGCGCGGGACGACAGCTGTCGGAGGGTTTGGCGAGCAACAGACATGGTTGGTGGATGGAGAAAAGAAACTTCCTCTGTTGCTTTTCTGTCTACAACGCTTAGCAACAAGACACAGACAGCAAATTAAGCTGAATTTGGCTTGGGGAGAAAGCAATTGAGCAGCGCCTACTGACTTTCGATGTTGCTTGTCTCGAACGATGTGATGTTCGAAAATGCAAATGTTTACCCTCCGAACGTTGGGGAAGTATAAAGAACGGTTCGTGGTTGACTAAGCCTCGAACCGAGGATACACTGACACCGGACCGCAACCAGCCGGTATGGTATGCAGATTACGCCACGTATTGAGTTTTTGTATGGGGCTTTTGGTGAACTTGGTGCAGTACTGCCGTAATTACGTGTTTCGGTGGTCACGGGGCTCGGTTCTAGAACGTAAGTTTCTATTGCGATTTGTTTATCTTATCTGATCATCAGCAACAAACAACACCCAGTAAAACTCCATACTGCATTGAGCAATCAGGACAAAGACTTCGCGAAAGATTCAACTTGCGAATAGAGTACCCTTACACGGAAAATTGATTCCTCGCAATTGTGTTACATTTTCAGAGTACCGAGTAATTGCTACGTTATGATTTTTTCATTAATCTCAGGTTATCTAGCCTTGAACATTGATTTAAGGAGAGAGAGCACTGAACCTGAAAATATTTCAAAACTATCTTAGCAAACAATCATGAATAAGGTGGTCAAATTATTCATTCAATGTCTGAATTGTCAAAGCAAATGGCTGATGCTGTTCTTTGTCTAATGGGATGTTTTGTCTTTTTTTGCATACTTCCATTGTTTAGAGAGAGCATTCTCTGTCTTTCTCTTTTTTCTTCACCAGACAAATCATGTACACATTGATGGGGATGCTATCTCATTCATATTGGTTCTCTTGTTGCTATTTGCACACATTGATCTTTTTAAGTTTCATATTTCACGTAGTTATTCCCCACTCTGATTACATGTCATCATACATTTGAGAAATCTTGCAATCTATACGCTCAAGCACGCACTTACAATCAGTCGACGCGGTGTACACAAATACCCACACGTCATTGCGCGGGATGGACGCACTATCTGCCACCCCAAGATACAAAGGCGAATGCCAAATAGACTTCCAGATAGTTTCCACGACCCTACGACATTTTTCCCGCCAACCCCATTCCTCCTTCGTGAACCTGTCGATGGTCGCTGCAAAGTATGTTGCAATTACAATCTGTGCAACTGCACCCTTGCGCTTTGCGCTTTGATGAGACACCCCTTCTCGAGCTACGGGACTATCCAGATCGCGGCATCGGTGTGCGTGCCCGTTCGCGATAGTACGTACGCGCTACATCAGGTCGTCAGGAAGCGGTCGATATGCATCATCAATGCGGCGATATAAGGGAATTGGACGAGGTATATGAACCACTCGTGCCGGCCTAGCGTATTATTTGTATCTTGTTTGGTGGGATGGCACGCGTGTATGCCTGTTACGGCTATCAGGGATATTGGGATGTTTGAGGAGGTTACAGTCGATTATGGGGATGCGTATTTCGGGTAAAGGGCCGGGTGTGCAAAATGTGGGGAGGAGGCGTGTCGGTCTAATAAAAGCCGGTGTAGGAAGATTAGGGCGGGGCATTGTGGTGTCAATTCCCTGAGCAAAGAGGATGGGGCCTTTTTCGAACCGATGTATAGGAGGTTGTGTGCTGGCAGCAGTCCTTTTTTGGGGGAAATATATAAATCGGCTATAAACAGATACGTCCTAAAGGTGGGTTTTAGGTCATTTAAAAATGTAAAGCGAGGGCCTGTGGATTCCCCGTTGTGGATAGTTTTGTTTTGCCTCTTTGGGTAACTATGGCCTCTTGATGCGCTGTCTCGTAAACTCCGCCCTTGTCGTTGATCTAGAGTAGGTACACAAGAACCACCCCCTCGCTATTCTGACCATCCTCTCTCCAACTTCCTCTACCATAACGCCCCTCTCTTTATCCATAGGATATTGCGACTGCAACCCCCCCCCCCCCCCCCCCCCCCCCCCGCAGGTCTCCACTTTGCAGTTTCATTTCCAACCATCAGCCTTGACCGGTTGATGAGCTGACTCAGCTGACTATGTCCCTTTTTCTTTGCTTCCAGTGATTTCCCTCACTTCAGCAGTTTAAGAAAGGATGTCCCATTAACTCACAGCAAGTTTGTCTGTCTTCAGAAAGCCAGGCAAGCATCTGGCTGAAGATTTGCCTCTCCTCCCCTTCTAAAAATTGGACTGAATCTTTCGAGTTTCGAGAGGATATTAGATCATCAGAAAGGAATTCTCTTGCCCGAACGAATGAGACAGCAAAACATAATGGTGCTTATTGGATGTTTCCGCACCAACCCACCTTCATGGGGGAAAAAAAGCCCATTAAAGAACTCTCGCCTGTTCCTGCAGAGCTTGCCGCCTCGTTTCTGATAGAATTGGGCCATTTAAACTCTGTCATGGCAGCAGATTTTGCAAGTAATTCCTTGGGAGGTGGGCCAAGCAATGCGATCATTTCCACTATGTGTGCTTTGCCATTATAAAGCCCTTTAGCATCATTTACCTGACGGTATTGGTCTGGTTGAATTGGGTGAAGACCAACTTCACTCTTCCCCATCTTTTCTTGGCCGTCGTTCTTGAGGGAAGTCGCCAACCCAAGATTTATGATTTTAGGCTTCATTTTCCTCAGTTCTCTACGAATTTGTTATGACAGCGATAGATAATACATCGTCCTGTCGTTGGGTTGGTTTTGCGTTGCATTGCATGGGCAGCCGATGGATCTGTTCTTTGAGAAAGTTGGGGAGAAAGTCTTCATTCTCGAAGGTCATCAGAATATGGCCAATTGGCCGTACTGAAGTCATAGAGTTACGCTGAAGGAAAATATAACAGCAAACATTTGTTGAGCATGGGAAGAGACTAAATAATAAAACGATTTGGGCCGTGTCGAGCCTATATTTGTAGCAGTGGAACTTTTGGGGGGCAGTAAAGCAAAAAGGGAGCTTTTATGTCCGCGAAGCCGCGGTTACAGTTGAATGTGGGTTTTTAAAAGTTGTGCTCTACTTTTTCTAAAAGATGTCAACTCTAAAATAAACACCCCTAAAACGTTGGTGGTGAGGTTGAATAGAGATGTAGTTGTAATATGTATGTATATTCGGGGTTAGGATTAGGTTAAGATTAGGATTAGGGTTAGTCGAGGGTTAGGGTCTGACCAAACCACTAGTTATAAGCGAAAGAGATGCCCCGCAGAGAGTCAAAGTTAATAACCTAATTAACTACTTTAACTACATCCATTGCAAAGTATAACCGAGCTAATTTTCACTTTTAAATAACTATTACTTCCAAAGCATGATCATCCTTTTATTTGTCAGATTATCATGAAGACAAAATAGTTTCCATGTGTCCACATGTCAACTGTGCATTCCTCCTCATCTTGACTAATTATGCTTCTATGATAACTTGGAGTCACTGTTGATTATTTGGAATTGCTGTCTTTGACCAGTCTACACGTACTCCAGCAGTTCTGACCAAAATAATAATAATAATAATAATAATAATAATAATAATAATAATAATAATAATAATAATAATAATAATAATAATAATGAAAAGAGGAGAAAAGAAATAATTAATAAAATAAAATATATAAATGCAATGATCTAAGGTATTCAATAGCGGAATGAACATGTTGCACAAAGTTATCGATAAATTGTCGCTATGCAAGCTGCTGACTGCGTTCCATATGGATCTGCATTGAGTCTGAGTTGTAACTATGTATGAGCACTAGGGCAAGAGAAAGGTCTTCGAGGCAATTCGCCCCTAACAGCCTGCCAGGTCTAAAGTTATGACCAGCTGTTGAGATATTTAACTAGTTAGTTAAATATGGTTGTTCATGTAATAACTTAGCTCTATTGCACTTGTAGCGATCAGGGTAAATTCACCAGACACAAAGCAGTGGCAAAACCACCGTGTGATTCTTGAAGAAAAACGCCAGTTCTATTCTACGGTGACCATAAATGCTACGTTCAATACTTAGTTGGGACGGATGAGAAAACGATCCTGCTCTCAACCTATAGTCCCATGACGTCCCCTCTGTTCCGGGATGCTGCACAGTGGAAGTGGGTTCGTACTTGTTGAATTGTTGAAGTATTGAAACGAGGCGATTAAATCGTCGTCTGTAAAAAGAGAATGACCGACCACGGTGCGACTCGAACGCACAATCTTTGGTGCCGAAAACCAACGCCTTGACCATTAGGCCACGTGGCCTTCCTTGAATCTGGAAGAGTTCCAGCATTCCTCCACAAATATACTAGGGAATGTATTTTTCACTTTTAACCATCGGGGATGGGTTTACAAAATGGAAGTAGATCGAACAGGAGAACCGAATGGCTAGATAGCAGACGATAAATCGCAACAGCATATGTTTAACAGATTAAGAGAATGTATGCACAAGGTACAAAATCTATACCAATGACCCAAGGACATGAAGCAAATATCCACGTCTTTCCAAGTGCCAAATCATTACCGATTGATCGATTGAAATGGAGTTGGCTCTGGAGAGCAAAGCGTAAACACACATCCTTTACTTGATCCATGTATGATGTCATCCTCAGGGACCTACCTCGACCTACCTCGAGAGATATAGACAATCACAACAACTCCACCACCTCCTTGACATTTTTACAACCACCAGAAACACCAACCCCGACCGCAACCCCATCAGCCCTTTCCAACGCCCTTCTAACTTCCTCAAAAATCGCTTTCCCAAGCATAGGCGGCACCGCATTCCCAATCTGCCTCTTGACATTCTTCCCAAAAAACCTATGCTCCAGCGGAAACGTCTGTAAACAAGCAAACTCGCGATATGTAAAGGACCGCGTGCCGCTGGGGTGGTAGTTGTTTTTACCGCCCCCGTTGCAGGTTATTGTCCTTGCCTGGCTGTATGGGTTGTAGGCTGGTTTAGAGAGCTGACGCCTGCTCACGTGGTCAATGTTATGGTCTGCAGTGTAAAGAGGGATATTGGAGATTGCGTCATGGATTGTGCGGAATGGAAGGAGAGTGTTGGTTTTGGATGGGGATGTGGAGGATGAGGGGGGGGCCCCATGGGTGGGCTTTGGGAAAGGGGGGAGGGGTTCTCCGGGTCTATTTAAGGGTTATGTTGTTGAGTGTGCATCCTGCTAGAGATATACATTTTCAAAATATATAGATGGGAGGGTCAAAGAGCAAAACATACCCAGATCCAAGTATAATCAACCGCTGTCTGGGCTGCGGAACCCCATAATCCTGACACTTCAACAACTTCCACCTACATGAATACCCCAGCTCAGTAAAAGCATGTATTGTCGCGAACAGAAACTCTTCATGTCTCTGCTGCAATCCAGCTGTTTCCTCCATAGAAACAATCCGCGGCTTCGTGCGTTTCAACAACTCTCGCGCGCAGAATATGCACGCCTCATTCGCATCATCTGTCGCCGATGGAACCGTCTTCGCAGGCGAAAATGTCTGACAAGGTGGTGAAAAGTGCAAAATGTCAATGATAATTTCGTCAGTGTTATTCGCAAGGAAATCCGCCACGTCGGACGTATATCCGATGGCCGTCTCGAAATTGAGGCGGTATGAGTTCATAGCCGCGACAGAGTGGTCGAAGCCCCAATTCAGCCGGAGACCGGCTTGCAGTGCACCTCGGGAAACTCCGCCAGCACCGCAGAAGCCGTCACCAAATGTATACCGCTGGACACGCATTGGAGTGCCCCCTAGCACCACGGTCGTTGACGGGTGTGAGAGATCAATGACTGTTGGCGAGACTTCCTCACCAACATAGCTACCACCCAGCAGGGTTTTACCTCTCCAGCGAAACCGCAGCGTGTGAGCGCCGATCCGGTAGCCGGCGTCCGCCTCGTGTGGAGCGAGGAATTGAATCGACTGCTCCTCCATGCGCCTTTTATGGTGGCCCGCAACTGTTGCCCAAACTCTCACATATTTTGAGCGGCAGAACAGAATCCCCTCCCGGCGACGCTCATGGTCATTTGCAAAGTCACCCTTGGGTGGGGCCAGCATTGGATAGGGTGCGTTTGTAAACCGGATAATTCTCAGGCCCTTGACCTGATGGAGTTCTACCTCGTCAATCTGAGTAGCGTCGACACCAGTCGCAGCGGCAGCAAGAGCGTCCTGCTCCGATAGGTTGATAATCCAACATAACTCATTCGTCCTCTCCGGCATCAACCCATTCATCTCATCCTGGCGCTGCATCCGCCACCCCCTCAGCGATATCTCCTCCCCTTCCCCACGCACAACCTCTCGAATCCGTAGAAATGTACCATCGCGCAACTCAGCAGATTTCCCCGGTTTGTATGTTTTACCCTCCGAAACGAATTCCGGAATCACCTCTTTGATTTCTTGAGATGCGCCGTCATCCGTGATGGTGATGCAGGGTGTGATATTGGCTGTGAGATTCGATAGAAGTTGTGCCCAGTGCTCGTCATCTAGAAAGTCACCAGCGTTGTACCTGCTTGTGAAGTCGACTCCTTCTTCCTCATCGCCAGCCAGGGTGTCACTACTGTCGCTTTCATCAAGAATAATTGGGGATGGCTGGTCGAGGTGAGAGTGACGGTGGGCTTCTTGGAGCTCCTGGCGCCGTCGCTGGCGGGACCTTGGGGTTAGAGATGAGAGGTGGGGTGGCTCGTGGCCGCGTAAGATTTGAACCATTTCCCCCTAATTTTTATGTGAGATGATGGGAGAAGAGGTAGATAGATGTCCCGTGTCTATAGTGTTTGAGGCTGGAAATGGCCAGGTCATATTAGAAAGGATTCAGACTGCAGAGCATCTGATATGACAGATAAGTTAAAAGATGAGAGTAATAGAGTCTCTGACAGAGAAAGAGACAGAACAGAAGCAGATTAGATTCTTCTAATCAGAATGATAAACAGATCATTTAGTAAAAAAGAGATACAACTACTAGAAGAGTGAGAGTTTGAAAGAGAAGGAGATAATGAATTATGTGTTGTGTTGTTCTTTTAAACTGCAGATAGATGGTCAGTTTAATCGATAGTTGTGATCCCAAGATAGAGATATCAAAATTGCACAATTGTACTTTAGACACTTGATATCATAGTTTTCACTCTCAAAGCAAGGAGAAAATCATCATCACCACTCTGAAGATGATTTTTTTCCATGCAAAGGGGATACATCATCCTGATAGGAATTAAAGATTGTTTCTCAGAAATAAGAAAGCAAAACAATGCAGACAATCAGTACCGCCCAGAGAAGTACATCAAGGAAAAGAGAGTTCATTGTTATTATCAGCAAGCAATGAAGGCAAGATGCCATTCGTCAATCTCTGCTCAGGTGATGAGAAATTCTGATATATCAAAATGCAAAAAACTGAAAGAGCAAAGCCCAAACTACATCTTGACCCATGTAAACGTGGTATGATGGTATGATATCCATACACAGAACAACCAGGACGTAACAGACACCCCTCATGAAAGTGTACTTCTGCGCCCGCAACTTTTCACCGAAGTAGGAGAGTAAAAAGATAAAATAAACGCGGCGAAGAAGAAAGATCTGAACAATTAGGGCTGGGTTTGTTTGATGATGTTGGATTTAGGATTGCTGACATAATACCGCCACCGAGAACAAATGTTCCCCCCCACGAAAGAATCGGAGTTTCTCCCACATCAAAAAGTAATAATTGTATGCAACTGGAATCGGGAGGACTGTGACAAGCTAATTCAGCCAACCGTGGTTAATTCCAAGCTCCATCGCTGAAACGAGACAATCAAAATTCTTGGAAATGCTAATTTTCGTTTTATTCCCCCGCTAACACCACACAAAAAAAAAAAAAAAAATTATCCTTTGGTGGTAAAGTCTGATTTCATCTCTTTTATCCCCGTTCGTTTCCAGTTCTCTCCTTCTCTCTCTCTCTCTCTCTCTCTCTCTCCTCTCTTCAATGATAAATCATGTCGGCCACTGCTCGCCCTGCCTCTATCTTATATCCCCAGATACCCTTTTCTCCTTTACTCTTCTCTTCATTATGCTGGAGTGAATTATCGAACCCAGCCTCTTTTTCCGCCTCTTCGAGAAACCCGCCATGAGATAAACGGCCCGATCTCGGTTTAGAGACAATATTAAAAAAAGAGGATTTACGGGATAGCTGGGTGCTAAAACGTCAATCATATCTTGGTTTTTCTTCTTCTTCCTAGCTGCTACATATATCCCCTTCGAGCACCTTGATATCAGGCGATATCCCTCTTACTACTCCCATTCGCAGAATAATCCAGTGGAAGAAAGCAGGTGTGTATAGAGAATAACATCTTTGTTGTGTGTGCGCCCCCCTGCCTCAAACGGGCCATGGCAATATAAATCCCTACATGTCCCGACCCCACTATTATGATGAACGAGTTGGAAAAAAATACATGGATGTTAGACTTCCTAACTATCTTTGAGGAGAACTCCAAACACCCTCTGATCTTTGCTCCATTCTGTAATCTTTCACTTTTTTTTTTTTTTTTTTGTATTTTTATATATATATTTTTTTTTAATTTCAGCCCCTCATCCATCTTGGCACAGAATCACCACTTACACATCCCAAAATATCTAGTCCTAACCAAGATGTGCGGTATCCTCGCCCTCATCCTCGCGGATACCGCTGCCATTGCCGGTATCGATCTTCACGAGGCCCTGTACCTCCTCCAGCACCGTGGCCAAGATGCGTGCGGCATCTCCACTTGTGCCTCGGGCGGTCGTATCTTCCAGTGCAAAGGAAACGGCATGGCCGCCAAAGTCTTCCAGGACGGTGCCAAAGTCGCCGATCTGCCTGGTTTCATGGGCATTGCACACCTCCGCTATCCTACGGCAGGCAGCAGCGCCACTGCTGAAGCACAACCTTTCTACGTCAATAGCCCATACGGTATTTCGCTAGCCCACAACGGAAACCTGATCAACGCAAGCGACCTGAAGGGATTCCTAGACTATGACGCCCATCGCCATATCAACACGGATTCGGACAGTGAATTGATGCTGAATGTCTTCGCGAACGAGCTCAACGAGACGAAGAAGGCCCGTGTCAATCACCATGACGTCTTCACTAGTTTAAGCCGCATGTACGAGCGTTGCCAGGGCGGTTGGGCCTGCACGGCCATGATTGCCGGGTTCGGTGTGCTCGGGTTCCGCGACGCATATGGCATTCGCCCATTGGTTCTTGGCTCGCGGCCCTCCGCCACCTCAGCTTCCGGGATGGATTACATGATGGCCTCTGAAACGGTTGCGCTGGACCAGCTCGGTTTCTCCAACATCCAGGACATTCAACCGGGCCAGGCGGTCATAATTCAAAAGGGCGGAACACCCGTCTTCCGCCAAGTCTACCCTCGCCAAGCTTACACACCCGATATCTTCGAATACGTCTACTTCGCCCGTCCAGACTCAGTCATCGATGGCATAAGCGTCTACCGCAGCCGGCAGCGAATGGGTGACAAGCTCGCGCAGACAATCGTGAAGTCCCTTGGTGCTGAAGCTATTGCGGACATCGATGTGGTCATCCCCATCCCCGAAACGTCAAACACGTCCGCAGCCAGCGTGGCGCGCTACCTCGATAAGCCGTATTGCCAAGGCTTCGTAAAGAATCGCTACGTGTTTCGTACATTTATTATGCCGGAGCAGAAAGCGAGACAGAAGGGAGTGCGACGGAAATTGAATGCGATGGCTGCGGAATTCAAGGGGAGGAACGTACTGCTTGTTGATGATAGCATTGTGCGAGGTACGACGAGTAGGGAAATTGTAACCATGGCTAGGGAGGCAGGGGCCAAGAAGGTGCACTTTGCTAGCTGTGCGCCTCCCATTACGTATGCTTTCATCCCTGTTTTATCATTCCCTGGGCCCCTCTCTGCCATCTGTTGCTGATTCATGAATATAGTCACGCACACATCTACGGAATAGACCTTGCCTCCTCTAGTGAACTGGTAGCCCACAACCGTGATGCAACCTCGATAGCCCGTCACATCGGTGCAGACAGTGTAATCTTTCAAACCCTCTCGGACCTCAAAGAGGCCTGCGCAAATGCCGGTGCCGAGAACGACCAGAAGGGCAACCGACCGCAGGATTTCGAGGTGGGTGTATTTTGCGGGAAGTACGTTACGCCCGTGCCGGAGGGGTATTTTGAGCGTTTGGAGAAGGTTAGAGGTGCGGGGAGGATGATGGAGGTTGTGGAGAGGGCGAGGAGGGCGGTCGTGGAAGGGATGGCGAGTGAGAGGGGGGGTGTTCTCGTTGCGGTAAATCGGACTGCGGACGTTGGTGAGGATGTATCTGCGGCTGGGGGTAAAGGGGATGGAGAAAATAAGGAGGAGGAGGAGGAGGCAGAAGGGGAAAAGGAATTGGCAAATGGGAATGGGAATGGGAATGGGAATGGTTTCGGTGGTATTGCCCTGGATGTTGGGAGGGTTCCCATCCAGGTGATTCCCGGTGCAGTTAGGCCGCGGATGATGCATGATGATGCTAGTCATACGCCGCAGGTTAAGGAGCGGATGGATATTTCATTGCATAACTTTGGGGACTATTCATAGGGTGTGTTTTGCATTTCCTTTCTCTTCTCAATTATCTTCAACTGCATGCTTTTGTTATGGGCATTTTTCATTTCTGTTGTTTCGGTATGTTGCATAAGCAGATATTGTTTTGTATCATTTTTATCATCTTACATCCGATTCACTTCTTCCTATCCCCCTCGCATTGCTTTAGACACTGAGCAGGAGGGGTAGGGCTTGGGTATGTAATCTGTCCATGCCCCTGAGCCCCTTTTAGCCATCACCACACCCTGCTTCATCATTCCCATCTCGGATTTCAGAATCTCAGAATCCCTAGGTCACACCACCATATCAATTCTACTATATGTCAAACAGACTTCCAGCAAGGCACATGTCAGGAACCTCTCACACCCCAAGCCATACATAGATGGGTCTTTCACTGGTTGATAAAGGGCAGGCACATACATTTTCCAGTCCAACTGCCACTGTGATAGTCTCTTTGACAATTTGCATATACCAGATCAGTGCTGATGATGGAGATGATGGAGATGATGGAGATGATGGAGATTATGAGTGATGAGTGATGAGTGATGAGTGATGAGTGATGAGTAATGGTCTTGTGTGCCTGCCTGTTCGGGAGAGGGAGTAGTTACCTTTGTCAAAACCCTTGGCTCACACCTCCTCCTTCCGCATTTATGCTCAATCGTCTGTGTTTCTGCGCTATATTTACACCCTTCTCCCGCAGTCGTCATCTGCATCCCGATTGCTTGCTCTTTGCTGCACCCTGAACGCTCTGCAGCCTCATTTCATTGCAGACTGCTGGGCCCGTCATCTCTCATATATCTGAGACAAGGAGAAAAGCAGTATAGCTGCATTCTCCCTATCTCCCATATCCCAGGATTCCATTGATCCAGCCTCGCGCCTCATCTGACAATCATCATGCCAAAAGCAACAAGAGGGAAACGAGAGATATCAAAACAGGAACGCCGTGTCCGACGCGGCCTGAAGAGGGTAGCCGCGCGCTTGGCAGCGCTGCGTGAAGCGAAGCGCCATCCTGTACCATCAGGGGCGAATTCTAACGGTTCCAGTCCTTCATTGTCGAGGGTATCAGAGGGTGTAAAAGCAAAACCTGGTCGGGGAGCAATGGGAGTGGTGTTGGGCAAGAGGGAGAGGGATGGGGATGATGAGGAAGAGAAGTATAGGGAGGAGATGAAGGAGACAGAGGATAACGGCAGTAGTGCTCATCGCGCGAAAAGGGCAAGGGTTGATACCAACCCAGGGGTTATAGGCAGGAACTTATCACAGGAACATGGGGCTGATGTTAATCGGCTGCTACACAACCGCGAAACCGCTGAGATTGGATCTTCGGCTACATTGGTAACTACGAACGGCTCTAGCAAAGGTTTACATTCGACTCCAGTTAAAAATGGCCTCTTAGCGGGTCCAACTGAATATGCCACTGATGACGATGCGTCTCCCTCAAGCCACCGAAAGGCACCACGTAGTCCTTATGGGTTGACACCGGGCATCAGTCCATATTTAGACTTCCCGTTCCCAACTCCAGAACAATGCGAAGAAGCCAATACGCTCCTCTCCACCGTGCATGGCGAAGTCAAGATGCCAGCAGCAATCCCTGCACCCTCCCTGACCATTTCTGGCTGCGGTGAGGTCCCATCCGTCCTCGACGCATTGATACGCACGTTGCTCTCCGGCGCAACGTCGAGCAATAACGCCGCACTTGCGCTTCAAGGACTCGTCAGCCGATTCGGTGTGTTGCATGATGGGGTTGGGGAGGGGAGTGTGGATTGGGATAAAGTGCGGCAGGCAACTTTAGAGGAGGTTTATGATGCTATGAAGGCGGGTGGTTTGGGTAGGGTGAAGAGTAGGTATATCAAGAGGATTCTCGATATGGTCCATGAGGAGGGTGTGGCAAGGAGGAATGCGATGGGTATGGGAGGGGACGTTTATCAGGAGGGCGATGGCAATGGCCACGAACACATCCTCTCCCTTAACCACCTCCACACCCTCTCAAAGGACGAGGCAATGCTTGAATTCACGAAATATCCCGGCATCGGTGTTAAGACGGCTGCGTGCGTGATATTGTTCTGTCTCCGGCAGCCTTGCTTTGCGGTTGATACGCATGTTGTCCGTCTGTGTAAGTGGCTAGGATGGCTTCCGGAGGAGAAGCATGGGGCAAATGAGGAGGAGAAAGCGGAAAAGGGAAACGGGTTAGGTGGGCAGAATAAAATGAGGAAGCCTAGGGATGTTGTCCGTGTCAATGAGATCACGGCCTTTCGACACTTGGACGCGAAGGTTCCGGATCATCTGAAGTATTCGCTGCATCAGTTGTTTGTTATGCATGGAAAAAGTTGTGCCAGGTGTAGGGCTAATACAGGAATTGGCGGACGAGAAGATGTCGGCCCAGGGGAAGAGGGGTGTGTGATTGAGCACCTTGTGAAGAGGACAGGGAAGCGGAAGGGGAAAGGGAGGGGAAGTTGATTGTTATACGTAATACCAGTTGAAGTGAATAGGATGCAAGAAAGTTAATATTGGGGTGGTGCTTCGATGGTAATGTAGAGAAGGAACTATGTATGGTTGAATTTTGATGCTATGATCATTGCAGTTGAAGTGAACTTATTTCTGTAGTCGCAGACTTATAACAATGGTATTGATTTAGCTGTATATGACATCTGATATATTGATTGTTTAACTAAAATCAATATCTACAGGGCAGTTAGATATCCATAAGCTAGTAATCTATCATGAATGACTCCAAGGATTCAGGGGCAGCCGTGCTTCCCACTCGCAGAATTCATATCTGGATGAAGTTAATGTTGAGAACATTAAAATCAACATCTCAAGAAAATAAACAACTTTGCAAGCATATCATGTTTCTGTCCCTCTCTCTCATGTTCAACTCTTGTTATTTCCGGAGCGGGATAAAATTCCCAGGTTTTGCAGAAAAGCCACCAAGTCAAATCGGGAAAAAGTCAAACTTAAAATTATTTCCCCCTTGAACCAGACCGCTCGAGAAAGACAACTCTCTGCCAAACAACCCAACCGCGATTTCTGCAACAGATCCGGCCAGTTTTACTCTTCGGGAGGCCAAATGGATCCCTATTTGGCCCTGTTAAAGAGATATGGTGACTGCACGCTAAGTGAATTGCTCACCGCAGTAATTGGGGTGGTTTTTGTAGCGTGGACGCTTCGACAATTCGTTTTTGGGAGGGAAGCACCGCCTGTTACGTATCAAGTGCCAACTCCTCCTGAGATATCGGATAAATGGCATGGAAAGACGTGGGATGATGTCGGTGCTACAGATCGGGAGATTTTGGAGGGCCAAGCGAAAGGGGTAAGTCATATTTTGGTAGTTGGTCGGCCGTGTCGGGGGGGGGGGGGGGGGGGGAAATACCATGGCGAATGATATGAGCGTGAACGTCGCTAACCATTATAAAAATTCAAAAAATCCAGAAATGGAATGAAGAGAAGATCCTCAGTTACTGCCCTGCCGACGGTCGTTTACTTGGAGATGTGACCCGTGGAATCAAACCAGCATCATCGGTTGAGATAGACATTGCGGTCAAACGAGCGGAAGTCGCGCAGCTGAAATGGCAACATACAAATTTTGCTGAGAGGAGGAGGGTATTACGAACGTTGCTGAGGTTCGTACAACGCCCCAAACCGAGGATAGTGTTTTGTATTTTCAGATACCTGACAGCGACAACGATTCATATAGGCACATTCTTGATCACCAGGATGATATCGTTTCCGCATGCTGCCTGGATTCAGGCAAGACCAAGGTAGATGCTGCATTTGGCGAGGTCCTGGTTACCGCTGAGAAGCTTAAGTGGACTATTGATCATGGAGAGAAATCACTTTCGACCGACCGCCGACCTACAAACCTTCTTATGATGTACAAGAAGAATACGGTCCGCTACGAGCCTCTGGGTGTGATTCTAGCCAGTGTATCGTGGAACTACCCATTTCACAACTTGATATCCCCGGTAATCAGCGCCATATTTGCCGGGAATTCCATCATTGTTAAGCCATCCGAACATACGGTTTGGAGTTCTAAGTACTTTTGCGATATCATTCGAGGTGCTCTTACAAGCTGCGGACATCCGGAAGATCTAGTCCAATTCGTCGTTTGTCTTCCCAACCATGCAGACAGCTTGACGTCTCACCCAGGCCTGGATCATATCATTTTCATTGGCTCCCGCCCAGTGGCGCACCATGTCTGCAGATCAGCTGCCAAATCGCTTACTCCAGTCACCGTGGAACTTGGTGGGAAAGATCCCGCTGTCATTCTTGACGATCCAGCGACCATTAAAGACATTCCTAGTATATGCTCACTGCTCTTACGCGGCGTCTTTCAATCCGCAGGCCAGAATTGCATTGGAATAGAACGCGTCATCGCACTCCCAGGAACCTACAGCAAAATCATCGAAACAGTAACTCCCGTAATAAAAGCGCTCCGTCTCGGATCTGTCCTCTTCGAATTAAGCGAATACTCGAAAAATCCAAACCATGGACTTTCAACCCCGGATATGGGAGCTCTGATTTCTGAAAAGCAATTTGACGAGTTAGAGGCTCTGATTGCCGAGGCCGTGAAACAAGGTGCCCATCTCATTCATGGCGGCAAACGGTATAACCATCCAAAATATCCTCACGGGCATTATTTCATGCCCACTCTTCTTACCAACGTTGATCCGTCGATGAAGATTGCAAATATTGAGCTATTCGCGCCCGTTTTCCTCATCATGCCGGCCACGGACGTATCCGATGCCATCAGAATAGCAAATTCCACGGAATACTCGCTAGGTGCGAGTGTTTTCGGCCATAATAGACGAGACGTGGAGAGGTGTGTGTCTCAAATCAAAGCAGGCATGGTTTCCGTCAACGACTTTGCCGTCTATTATGCGGTAGGACTTCCATTCGGGGGAGTGAAGGGTAGTGGATATGGGCGATTTGGTGGGGCAGAGGGATTGAGGAACTTGTGCAATATGAAAGCTGTTTGTGAGGATAGGTATCCTCTAATCCAGACGCGTATACCACCCACTGTGGATTATCCCATTCAGAAGGGCGATGGACCGAATAGGGATGGACGGGGTGCGTGGGAGATGTGTAAGGGGATTGTTGAGACAGGGTATCACCCTGCTCTTGCGGGAAAGGCGAAAGGAGTATGGAAAATAGTGAAGAATATATGAGATCGCTCTGTGGGCTGAGCAGAGTCATCGGGTAGGTCTCCAAGGTGTTAGAGGTTGGAATACACCGTGTATTATCAGATAGTGAGCAACGGTTATACCCTTCCTAATCACTTTGTATTTATTGTCCCAATTGGTAACATAGACTAATCTATAGAAACATCATTCAGGTAATATTGAAGATTATGCTCCCGTTAACTGGGTATAGAAAGCATATGGGGATATTGTACAAATTGGGGTACTACAACCAAAAAGAGAAAAAAAAAAAAAAGTCGACACTATCCTGATTCCAGCAGCGTTTCAAAACCTAGTCTCCAGCCCCCTTCCAGCCTAAACAAAACACATGCAAAGCAAGCAGTCGTATCTCATAAAGCCGTGCGAAAATGGGTCAAATGTCCGAACAATAAGATAACCTTACCCGACCATGGAAGAAATACAAAATGGTAACAACCATCAACAACTGTGTTGATACCACGACTCGGCATATCCCCCGACGTCCTCCTGGAATCTTTTCATGCCTTCCTTTAAACTCTCGTCCTCCTGAGCCCATGGCGATGCATGCGGGGTGAACGATGTGTAGTAGTGGTACCCATGGTCATGCGGGACCTCCGTCTCCTGAAGCTGCCGCAGGTGAGACATGAAATTATGGCGTCGAAAATGGACACGATGCCACTGACAATGGCCATGAGGATGTTGCCGATGCCGTTGACAATAGCCATTAGACAACCGCCAATAGCTCTAAGGCCATCTTGAATCTGTTACGGACAGGAAACGTCAGATGTTTGTTAAGTGGCGACAAGGGAGGAATCACTTACGCAAGAGAGTACGGCACCCATATTGGAGGTTTTGTGTATGGGTATGGAGGTGTTTTTTAAGATGTTTGAAAGAACGGTTTGTTTTCTGTTCGTCGGCTTTTGAGGTAAATCAGTTTGTTTTTTGTGGTAACTAATTAGAAGGATGGAAGATGGGTTCGTTCCCTGTGTGAATTGCGGAGAGTTACCCTATTATATACCAAGCCCTGTTGTGTAGTTAACTCATCGGTGAATGGGCCCTGATCATGTCTACAATGATGTATTTTCAACGCTTTCCAATGGTAAAAAACCCCTGCAGGGATGAAGTCAGTCTACAAACTGGCAATCATCGTCATTTTCCCGTCATTGGATCAACTGCTACATGGAAAATCGTTCTATCCAATACATAACTAGGAGCATATTTACAAGGCTCTGGTCGCCAAGATAGTGTAACGTCGGTAGAAACGAGTGGGACGTTTGACTGACGTTGATGCTCCTAAAGAAACCTGGGACAGGGGACGCGGGAGTGACGTCATACTACGTCATTGCTGTCGTTCTAGGACTAGCGTCAGGGCTTCCTGACAGCTTACGTCATCAATAAATTAATGTAATCAATAAGTGAGTGAACCACTTCCCATTCTCTGTACAATGAGAAATGCTCTGCATCAAAAATGTCAATCACACAAAGAAATAAAGCCTCTACTCAGGAAGGAAGGCTTCTTTTAGCCATTCAAGCACTTAAAAATGATCAAATTTCAAGTGTATGAGCTGCAGCAAAGCTATATAAAGTCTCTTATGCAACTTTAATTCATTGCATACATGGTTGTACAGCACATGTTGACATGCCTCCAAAGAACTGGAAACTTAGTCTTACAGAGGAAGAATCTCTTGTTCAATAGATTCTGGCCATGGATGAGCAAGGTCAGCCTCTCTGAGTTGCAGCTGTATAAGAAATTGCCAATTTCCTTCTTGCCAGTCAAGAATTCAATCCCCCACTCATAGTGAGTAAATGCTGGGTATGAAACTTTGTCAAGTACCATGATGAGCTGAAATTCAAGTTCTCACACAAGTATGATCATCAGTGGGCTCTATGTGAGGATTCTGAGATTATTTATAAGTGATTTAGACTTGTATGAAACACTATTGCAAAGTATGAGATTCTGAAAAATAATATCTATAACTTTGATAAAACAGAGTTTCAGATGAGTGTAATTGAGACTGTCAGAGTGATGACTGAATCTGAAAGAGCTGAGAATTCCAAGCTTATACAGTCTGAAGATTGAGAATGAGTGACTGTTATTGCTGAAGTCAATACAACTGACTAGACCTTGCATACAATGATTATTCTTTAAAAAAAGATGCATCAATTCTGCTGGTATGAGACAGAAGAGCTATCACATGACTAGATGATTGAAGTTAGTGAGAATGGCTGGACCACTGACCAGCTAGACTTGTACTGACTGAAAGAGATGTTCAATAAGAAGACTTTACTCTGTATAAAGAGCAGATATCAACTGTTGATTTTAGACTGATACTGAAGCTATGCCTCAGCTGAATTTGATTAATTTTGCACTGAGAATCAGATTATTGTCCTCTACATGCTGCTACATTCCTCTCATCTTCTTCAACTATTGAATGTTGGCTGTTTCTCACCTTTGAAAACTGTGTACAGACAGTAGATGGAAAATTAGATGTGGTTTAAGATCAATCATATTGACAAGAAGGAGTTTCTGAGTCTCTATTCTGCAGCTCAGATGCAGGTTCTGATTGAGAGCAACATCAAAAGCAGCTTTAGAGCTGCTGAGCTGGTTCTATATGATTCTGAGCAGATTTTCTCACAGCTTAATACCATGATACATACCTCTACCCCTTCAGGGACATTCCACAGCTTCTAGGCCTCCTAGGTGACAGTCACATCACATAATGTACATCAATTGAAGCAGCAGGCTGAGAAAGTTAAAGAATATATCAAGCACTATACATAGAGTCTACTCAGTTCAACCAATTGTGCTCTAAGTCAGCTGGTCAAGGGATGTCAAATGACAATGCACAGTGTTACTATTTTAGCAGCTGAAAACAGAGAGTTAAGAGCTCAAAATACCAAATAAAAGAAAAAGTGAGAAAGAGGCCATATATATGTAGCTCAAAAGAGTGCTTTGAGGATTAAAAAAGACTTAAATTGCATACAAAGAATCAATAGATAAGAGCAGAAGATGGTTGAGACTGCTGAGATGCAACTACAAAAATGTGCAGCATCATGATATAATATCTGTGGAATTATTGAGCATACTGCCCATATATGCTCTAAGTGTATAGAAAATAATTTATAATATAATTTGCTAGTTTTTCTTTATAGTTGAGGCTTTGAAGACATTCTCATTGTATAGAGAGTGGGAAGTGGTTTACTCACTTATTAATTATGTTAACTGTTAATGTAATCAATCACCTAGTGAGACAGATCATCTACTAAGACAGATCTTCACTATGCAATGCATTTAACTACTTAATTGATCAAAATGTCAGCAATCAAAGATGATAATTTTTTATACAAGGAAAAAAGACTTACTTTAGCTATTGAAACAGTTAAAAAAGGTCAAATTTCTAGTTCTAGAGCTGCTGTTAGATTGTACAATATCTTTCATTCCACTCTTTATCATCCAACTTTACAACCATATGATGTGAGAGAACTCTCAGTTAAAAAATTGAAAACTGACCTCTATTGAGAAATTATCTTTTGTTCAGTGAATAATCTTTATGAATGAATATGATCAGCCTCTTTGAGTGAGCACTGTACAAGAAACAGCTAATTTTCTTCTTGTTAATTGAAACAACTCTTTCAACTCAAAAACTATTGATGAAAGCTAGATTAAATGATTCATTGACTGTCATTCTGAGTTGAAAACTCAGTTCTTCTGATTGTATGATCATCAATGAGCTCTATGTGAAGATTCTAAGATTATTCAAAAATGATTTGAGCTTGTACAGAATACTACTCAAAAATATGATATTGTACAGAAGAATATATACAACTTTAATGAGACTGAATTTTAGATGAGAATTATTGAAACAGTCAAAAATGATTACTGAGTCAGAAAAGACTCTCTATTCAAAGCTTGTACAGTCTGAGAATATAGAATAAGCCATTATTATTGAGAAAGTCAATTTAACAGACTGATTATTATCTTCAATGATCATTCTCAAAAGAAAGTTACATCAGACTTCTTGATTTAAGAATAGGCTATCATACAACTGAAGGATTGAAACCAGTGAAAATGAATGAACAACTGATAAGCTGGGTTTAATCTGGCTTAAAAAAATGTTCAATAAACATACTTAAGTCTGTATGATTGGTCAATATCAATTCTTGATTCTCAATGAACATGACAGTCATAATGATCCTGAGTTTGATCAGTTTTGCACTCAAAACTTGATTATTTCTCTTTATATACCAGCTCATTTCTTTTATCTCTTATAGGTTTTAAATATTACTTGTTTTTCCTCATTAAAGCAAGTATACAGAAAAGAGATTAAGAAGAGAATAGAACTTGACATCAATTATATTGATAAGAATGAGTTTTTAACTATCAATTCTTCAGTTCATACAGCAGCTCTGAGTGAAAAGAACATCTAAAGTGGATTTAGAGCTACAGAACTAGCTCTGTACAATTCAGAGCAGGTTCTTTCTTAGCTCAATATTTAGATACATACATCAACTCTCTCAAAGACCTTATATAGCTCCCAGGCCTTCTGCACTACTGCCATACCTCATAATATATGACAACTGAAGCTTCAGAGTGAGAAGATTAAGAAATATCTCAAGCATCATATACAGAGTTCACTCAGTCTAACCAATCAAGCTCTGGAAAAGCTAGTCAAGGAATGTCAGATGACTATGCATAGTGCTGTTATTTTGACAAGAGAAAACAAAGAGCTGAAGACTGTAAATGCAAAGCAAAAGAGAAAGTGAGAAAGATGTCATACATATATAAGCCAGGAAGGGGGTTTGACTGTTTAAGAAAAGGTGAATTGTGTACAAAGAGACATTGCAGAGAAAAAAAAAGTAATAGAGTAGTCTGATAAGCAATCGCAAAAGTGAGCAGCACCACAGTGCAATGGATGTGGTGTTATAGAACATACTATTCATATATACTCCCAGTATACAGGGAGTAATTTATAATATAATTAGCTGGTTTTACTATCTAGTTGTGGTGATATTCAATTAGAAAGATATTGAATGGTGGAGATCTGTCTCAGTAGATGATTTGTCTCACTAAGTGATTGATTATATTAGTTAATGTACTGCAACCACTAAGGGGAGGATTTTCTTTGCTTAGAGACACACATACAAATGGTCACAAATTGACAGAGATTTAAGAGGAAACTCTTCTCAAGCAATTACTGAATGTGGATAAGTGAGGCTTTTCAATTTGACTGGAGTTCCTATGTGGAATGGTACAGATTCTACTTCAAGTACATACTTTTTGATTTTATCATCATTCTTGAAGTCAACTGGACATCTAGATTCATTCAACACCATTCTCAACTACATACACACTATAATCACTATATACCCTATCAATGGGCAATGCAGATAAGTTCAAAGATTATAAAACAATAATTAGTGATGATATATAAAGCTATTCAAAAACATGAAATTTATAAAAATGATATCTAAAACTTTGATAAGACTGACTTTGCAATGAGACTTCATACAATCCTTAAAATCATTACTGCAGCTGAGCACAGTGAGAGATCATGTACAGTTATCCAGGGGAATTGTAAATAAGTTATAATTATTGAATGTATAGAATCAAAAGAGTGTTCTATTCTTCTTCATCATCAAAAAATCAAGATTCTATGAGCAGAGAATGAACAGAAGCCAAAGAAAAAGACATGGAGACATGCTAATCTAGGTCAGAATACTATTCTATCTATACAGGAAGGTTGTGGGTGTGTTCAGCAGCTTGATATGCAGGTTGAAGCTCAGATTAAAGCTATATCTCAATAGCAAGCTCCACCACACTGCAGCAGCTGTGGGACTATTGAACATACTACACAGAGCTGCTCTAATAAATAGCTATATATTCAACTATTAGAT
Organism: Paracoccidioides brasiliensis; assembly: GCF_000150735.1. Taxonomy (NCBI): domain Eukaryota; kingdom Fungi; phylum Ascomycota; class Eurotiomycetes; order Onygenales; family Ajellomycetaceae; genus Paracoccidioides; species Paracoccidioides brasiliensis. Next base: position 823,731 of record NW_011371362.1, read on the forward strand.
AGTCTTAATTTATTAATATTTTAAGTATTTAAGTGTGTTGGTTGTTGAATAGGTTGAATATTTGATGATTTTGGGAGAGGATCCGCCGCTCGGTGGTGTCCGCCGCTTGGTGAAGCACATTAGTTAACTAAGAAGCTCAGCTAGTTAACTAGTTAGTTAACGAACTAATTAGCAAAGATATATGATAAATGCGTCTAAGCAGCCATGTAGGAAACGAAGGGGAAAAAAAGCCAAATCTCTTAATTACAAAAATGGCAACTATTTTCCTCATTGGAACATGCAAAGAAAACGTTCAAATCCTTCCCCCCAGTATTGGTATTACCGTCCACCCATCCGTTCATAATTAAGTCCACTGTGGGATCTCATTCTCGTTCTAGTTTCCATAATACTGCATTATCAGCATATGACCTAGACGTGGACAAACACTCAGGAGTTTCGTGAAGGGTCTTGGTGCTCCTCATCTAATCACTTAAATTTGATGTATTTCTGTTGTATAGCAGCAATACTTCGGTATTTTAGTATCTCCATCGTTCTACTCATCCCGTTAAGAACCGTATTCTCTTTTTACGGAATAGACTACATGCTTGCCTTGGTAAGACCTCGTAACAATTAGAGTATGGTCTTGTTCTTACTGTGTATGCCAGGTTTTCAATGCGCCGGCAGAGCCACAAAAACTCCCGTTTGTTTCCCTGATTGCTCCAGAAAAGCACAGGGAAATTGCATCGGTTTTGATCCGGCCGAGGACAACGTTGAATGGTATGGTTTCAGCGAAAGCAAGAACCTCGGCACATTTCCTCCCTAGATGCATGCTGGCACGATAAGTTAGATAAATGGTGACGACCATATGATATGCCTTGTTCAGTGACCTCCGAACCTGTCTCGAAAGCGTAGGCATTCTGGGTCCCATCCACAGAACACGTCGCGACTTCGGAAAAAGGCAGAAGCTGGACTAGTCAGCATCAGCATTATGATATAGGTTGTCAAAGATTTGGTTTACCAAAGATGCATTAAAGGAGTTGGATCGAAGAAACAGTCGCCCGAGACCACCCCAGAACCGTCATAAACCTATCACTCGACGATTTCAAGCTGAGCTCAAGCAGCGCTGTAAACCTTTTCAGTTTGCTCCTGGCTTTCTCCGTGATTGTATGCCCGCTTGTTCAAAGCAGACCAAGATACTTTCCAGACTGGGAGGGCCTGATCTATCTGACCTTGGAAATATATATAATTACAAATCCGTGCACACACGTAATTGCTGATAATTGAACCCAATAACTATTCCAAACCAGAAACCTTCCTCAATCAAGCAATGAGCTCAAGGCCCCGTGGTAGAAAGCGACACGCAGGATCTCCTCCATCAACAATGGCAAGTAGCAAGGGTGCCACCAAGTCCACGGGCAGCACACCCTATAATTGCAACTTCCAGCAGAATCTGATTGACCATAGCGTTTACCCTGGCGGACATGAAAATCCCGATGGTGGAATACTATGAATGCCAAATAACGGGGAGGAGACTAATAAAGGATTAGCTCAACCTTGGCCCTCCCTTTCACCATTGAAGTTCTCTAATGGGCATTTCCGGAAATTCAAATGGGCAGATACACATGCATCGAAAGAACAATCAGTGCCAAGGTCAGTGATTCCTATCGAAGGTGATGTTGATGATCCTAAATGCGCTGGAGTGGGATACCCATTTGGAAATCTTTCTCCCTTGACTGATGGCACACTGGCTCAGGAAGCCAGATCAGAATGCGCAATGGAGCTTTACAGCTCCAGTTGAAGAGTCTTCGATTCTAAGCTGTGTACCTAAAAGCCCAGACTCATTGCTAGTGTTTCTTTTTGGTGGTATAGTGGATAGATATACGAGTCATTCGAACGGAGGACAACGACCCTAATGACAAAAGCTTGACACATTGTTTTCAAGTTCGTAGAGGAGCATACATATTAACTACTCCACTTGAATCTCTTTCTGATGTGGCATCTGGCCATAGGCCACTTCAACAATCACATTTTTAAACTGCCAGGCCATACATCAACCTCATTCTTTCACTTAGTTCCATTCTCTTTTACAGGCGTGTGTATTACTTTGTGAATACTTTTTTTTTTTTTTTTAAAAAAAAAAAAACATCCATGACTAGCAATATGCGTGTTGTTGACGAGTTGCTCAGCATCTTTGAAGCAGGCGGTAAGATGGAGACCCCTTGAACCTTTCTGGTACTTGCTAAGTATAGAGGTCGTATCGTGAACATACAACCTAGTAACTACCTATTAGTATATTCTCGTGGGCAGTGATTTAGATGAGAACAGCCTTTGGGTGAAGATGAAGATCGTTTGCAGTCTGATATGCCAAACCATAGAACTTGACTATGTTGGCCATCTTCTCTTAATGGCATATAAGTATAAATTTCCAGAAGACGATTCTTATATTCAAATTTGTTCAAGAAGGAGATTTTATTGAAGGTGATATTCTTGAAACAGGTCTGTGAAGAAGTAAGCAAAGGGGTAACATGGACATGCTCAATCTCAGTTGATGCTAGCATATACCTATGCTGAGAAATAACATTAACCAAGGCTTGTGCTGATGCCGGCCTCTACAATCTGCCATTCGTGTCAGGAAATGCTTGGGTAGCTCCCCTATACTGTGAGTAAAATTCTATTGAAAGAATTATATTTCACAGTCATTGATGGTATTGTGCCAACCAGATCTTTCCATTAATCTGACTGGACACACTATTAGTTCCTCCACGTCAACAACTGTACATTTGTAGACGTGTCTGGTAAGGAGGAAGCTTCTGAGAAACTGTTAAAGAGATCATTCTTGAGAAATGTCTGGTTCCCTATGAAAATCAGCCGGTTGAATAGTTTGTCAAGGTGAACCTAATCCTAAACATTGGCAACAAGCAAGTTAAATTGAGCTGAGGGCATATCATAGATATCCTTGACATTGTAGGAAACAGACAATTCACAGAATATTAGAATGTCACAATCTAACTTTCGCAACTCTGTTTGCTTTTCATTCCCCTTTTCTGTTTTCTCAAAGATGAATTTCATAAACCGTTTCACTCTAGTTGCTGGCTGCTTATGAAGATGTCGAACTGATACTAATGTCACCTGAAAAACCTTTGGACTTCAAGCTGCGTTTTCAGTCATGAGACACACACTCTGCAGAACGTCGACTAGGTCAAGATGAGGATCATAATGCCACAGATCAGACCAATTTAGTCCAAGTTTAGTCTACATTCTGACAAAGAAAAGGAAAGCTGCCATTGTGGAAATCATTTCTTGTAGAGTGACATTCTCCTCTTTTCGTAGAGCAAGGAGAAGGTAAATCCTTACAGGGTGTGGGTGGCCAGGTATAAACGATCGAAGCTTTGAAGATTTGAGAGTCTTCCTTTGTGAAAGTTTTGCGTAGTTATTCTTTAAGTTCAGTTTTCTTGAATACCTTCGAAAGAGCAGTAGCACTCACAGTACACTCAAAGTTTTCTTGTTCTTAATTGTGAGAATAGCTATGACAATGACAGATAGATCTCTGGAAAGTAGCACTCCCGCATAGTCGGGCAATCTTCACAATAGTGATATTGAATGAGATGAAGTGTAGGTGCTCCACACCATGCCTAAACCCGAATACATCGCAGCATCTTCGCTGCAGGCGGCGGTGTGTCGTTAGCCAGGAAAGTTTAATAAAATTACTGGGATTGTTCTGAGGATGGTTCTGTAGGCGATGGTTGGTTAGTTTAATTAAATACCATGCGGCCTCCCGGAAAAAAAAGGTAAAAGATTAAAAAATTAAAATTAAAAAAAGAGAGAGTATAGGAAAGAACTTCATTCCATACTCGAAATGACAATTAACTATAGGTGAGATGCTCGTACGCTCGTATTGCGCTATTGAAAGTGTGGAAGGATTCTTTTCACTTGATATCCATACAGAGTTACATGCAAAGTACGTGGATGGTTTTGAGTGTCCCAACCACCCATTACCATGGACACGAACGGCCCAGAATCCCAGCACAGCGGTCAGACTTCCGCAGCTAGTCCCGACAGTTGGGTTCAGAGCTGCTGGTGTGAGAATCCTTGCAGATGTCCCGCCCCAGTGGTCAGGGTCGGCAAAGAGTCTTGTCTTTGAAGAACTGGCTGGAAGTTAGTTCGATGTAAGTTGATGACGTACGAGGAGATTAGGACATCCCATGTAACTAATAATGTATGGTATTTCCAGGACATGCTATCACTCCTTGCTACAATGCGCCGTAACTGGCAAAGCCCATATCTAGCTTGCGCTTTACCCAGAGCTGCAGCGCCAACCTCGCTAGGGTATGGGTCTCTTCTGCTGACGCGGATGTTCCCTGTCCAGTGTTCACACACATGGGATCCGTGATTCCTCGGGTGATTGAGGTTACATGCGGAAATCGACCTGCGTCTCCCTGTGCTGTTCGAAACAAAAATTGAACTAGAAAGATTGGGTACGGAGTAGTTATGCTTAGGTTTGGGGCTGTCCCAGGTCCAAGAATTCACCAAAGCCAAACTGGGGAAGAGATTGTTCTTCAGTTTTGACTTCTTTACGGTGAACCTTTTTTCTTCTCTAGTTCGCCCTGGTTCCCCTCACTCGGGTCTAAACCACCAGGCCAGATATCTAGCACATCGGGTAGTTAATGGCAAGAAGCCCTCCCCACTAACCATTCGGGACTCCATACTGGTCATTTCCCGCGGTTCCCGCTTTCTTTGCTTTCTCCCCAGTTTTTGACAAGGCGGTCGTCGGATCACCTCAGATAGCTTGAGGGACTAGATTTATCGGTGCATGAGTTACATGAGCGGTACATTTTACAGGGTGAGGATCTGATAGGGAAGGCCGTTCCTGTTCAGCTCATACCTTGCACAAAGGTGCTCGAATTCAAGAGGATTTCGTTCTAAAGAGACGACTAAACGTGCATAAACTCTTTCAGCGCCACAGTACTCCTTCGCGTTTTTGATCTGCATCGGTACAGAGTGATTATGGATGGAATCTTGAGCGTCTTAAGAAACATTCTCCAGGCTGAGAAGCTATTTCATTCCGGTTACTGTCACTACTGCAACTTGCAACGAGTGAGTGGACGGATACAAGAAGACCTCTTGCGGAATCTCCATTGTTCTTTTGCACAGGCATCCTTTTTGTCGTCTCTCTTGATAAGAAAACAAAGAGGGAGCAGGCACTGTTGAGAATCCAGGTTCTCCAAAGACGACATACAAAAACAAACAGATCTAGATCGGCCCGTTGATGGAGGCAACGATCGTTCTCATTTACACACGCTGCAGACTACATCCGGATTAGACGAAATTCAAAACCCCCGCTTTAGAGAAGCGCCCATTCACGAGTTGTTCAAAACTATTCTCTTCTGCGGGGTCTTCGATATCCCCTGCCGCATATATTCCGCTGTCAGGATTTGAATGCTGAAAATAATGCATGTGGGCAGACGTTCAATCAGTTGTATATTTGGATTCTGGCTATCGGACTCTTCCAGCAGCATATTGGCTTGACCACCGGAAATATTTGCATTGCAGAAGGCTTGCATATATGCCACTGCCCTGTCGCTGCCTCACAACCGGAGAGCAGTACAAGGGAAAGGGTATTTTGCCTATTCCTTGTGGATATCTGGAGACGACTGGGAGGCCAAACGATTGCCACCCCGTTATACCTCATGAGTCCTGAGTCCAAGTATATATATGTATATCCCGAGAATCCTAATGGAGACATCGATACCTAAACACGCTGCTGCCAGCGGGCCATGGCCGAATAAGGAATGGCATCATTCGTTGAGAAAAGCGCCCATAGAACGACTTCCTGTCGAACTGATACAGAAAATATTCTTTGAATGTCTAGAAATCAATCTTCCCAGAGCCTCTCTACCCGTAGCCCTCTCCTTGTCTAACAACGTTATCTTCACCTGGCTCATCCGGCTTGCCTTCACCAGCAGCAATGAATCCGCACGGACTGATTTCTTTACCAAAGTCTACCTCCCTTTCGACTACTTCTCCCTGACTACTGAGCAACGAGCGACCCTACAAACTGAACTCCTTAAGTGCCGGTGGTGTAGCTTACCCCTAATGCGGAAATGTCAGCGGGAGCACGTTGAACACGTCCTCCGTCAAAAATGCAGTCATCTCATCATCTCTCCCACGGGCCGCCAACAGCTAGAAAACCTTGAGCCATACTGGCAGTCCATGAACCGCCTCGACACCCGATCTCCAGGGAGCCGGGGTAGCGGTAACCTTACTATCAAAGCCCAGGAGCCTCAACCACCTCAGCAAGACAAGGCGCAACAAGAGAATGACACGACCGCGACCATATCTTCCACGCCCATGTCCACACCCACACTCAATGCCGATAACAACCCCCCCGGCACGAGCAATGAAGCCTCGAAAAGCCGCAGAGACATTCGCAAAATCGCCATCTGGTTCAACTTCGGCTCCGTCCAGATCCGCGAACGAAGCCCCATCTTCCAAGAAACAGATGTGTTCCGACTCCCATCTTGTAGCTTCCGGGAGCCCTGCAGGATGCCCGACCGACTGCTCTGCCGACCCTGGACACCCGAGAAGCTGGAATTCCTCACATTACTATCTACGGAAGCTTATATTGACGAAGATGAACGGCGCGAACGTTCCAAGGCAGTCCTACGCCAAGTAATAGTCGACCGCGATCTAGAAACCTTCAAGCACATGCTAGGTATGAACATCCGCGCTAAGAATTATGGCTATGCATTCCCCTGGCCTGTCAGACAGACGCATTACCGCGTTGCGGCTAGGTGTGCTGTGTTGCGGAATGACGATCCATTTTTGAAGATTTTGTTTACGGAGCGCAGGGGGGAGGTTCCTCCAGGTGATTCGAGTATTAAGGCGCTCATGGCGAAGTTTCAGCAGAAGGAGAGGGAACGGGAGATGTCTGGGAAGTAATTTAGTTCTTCAAAATTTATCTTCCATGGTTAGGGATTGATTTTGTGGTTTCCGTTCATGGTTATAGTTTTTGTCGATATGTCAAGGGGTGTTCGCGCTATGGGCCTCAAAAGCTTTCATATCTTGTCCCTTTTGCCTTTTTGCTCATGAATGTAACGAACCTGGATGAAAAAAATGATTGGTAGATAAAACAGCTTCCCTTGTCCGTCCAACCCCATCCTTAGATGGATCTATTGAAATAGTGTACATTTACAAGACACTTACTTGTCATGCTATTGTCTGAATTCTCTCTGAAATGCATTTTGAATTCAGGGTGATCATAGTACTAAAGAGCGCAGGTGTGGGAAAATACTGCAAAAAAGACACAGCAGGTGAACATAAGGCATGCATGATCTGAAATGTGGTCTGGTTGGCGGGTGCTCTGATTTGCGTGTTTTATAAAGCAACACACGAGCATAGGAACACATAATAAGGAGGGGGAAAATCAAGAAGGCAAACTCTTCTGTTTCTTGATTAAATGCTTTCAGCATAACTCGTTCACAAACAGGTAGAGATGTAACCGACAGCGTCAGTCAGGAGACACAGAGTTGCTGTAGTATAGTAGGCCTCAGATTGGGACTGCAGGGGAGTTGTGGAAGCACGGAAAAATACGAAATGTTAAATATGCGTGAACCACACGTGCAGCGTATGCACATTTGAACTGAGCCTGTGCTATCTCATCCCCAACTCAGGCACCTCCAACCCGGCCACATGCCCTTCCACGTACTTTTCAAAGGCGTCCCACCAAATGTAGCAGTCTGGATCGTCGGGGAAGTCCTCGGAGTGACGGGCAAACCTGGTAGCCCACCCACCCGAGAACAGCGAAGAATTATCTCGTCTCCGAGCCGGAACGTCGATCATATAATTGAGTAACCAATCCCCAAAAGCGCGGTCTCCTTGCCTCATTGCCCAGGATGTAATTTCCAGATCATCATATGGGATTGATTCCGCATTCGCGCGTAGCAGCACCTGAAAGAGACCTGGATGCTCGGACTGCCGGGTGGCAGTTACGAAATGCTCGCCGGGTATCCCATAGCGTTCGCCGGGCGTCCCATAACTCTCGGGATTCTGAGTATTCTGGGTGCTTGGACTCAGCACCGAAGAGTAGCGATGAGCCCTTTCATCCCATGATAGCAGCATGGAAAGAAGTCTAACATTTTCTAGGGTGATGGCATGATGGATGCAGCCTTGTATCTTGTCTCGTGAAATATCGATCGTAGTGTTGGGTCGAAGATAATTCGGTGCCGAGAGCAAAAAGTCGTGGGGCGCATACAAGAGAAGGGAGTGCAAAAGACAAAACTTGTCTTCCGTCCAAGGCTTCTCCGCGAAAAATTCATCCGGGACCGTCCAAACAACCATTGGGAGGAAATCAGGAGCCCAAAGCACATTGGACATAACGCCCACCCTGTGGACTTGAATCTTCAAGTGACAAGATTCGCCGTGCCGGTCCTTTCCTTTGAAATAGGCTCCCCAATCCTCTGGATTCTTATCGAGGTGCTTGGTCAAAAGATCAAAATCTGGGTTGTCGAGTACCAACCCAAATGAACATGTCGAATCCCCAAACACGAAGTTCTGCAACGTCACATGAAACACATCACGATGGCACTGCTTAAGAAGGGATAAATTAAACCACGGGCAATTGATAACCTCGGCTTGGAGAGCCTTTTGCGCATTGGGACCCAGGGGGACGTATTCCAGTGGCCGGAGGAAGTTCGAGATATATGCTGCGCTGCGTCCATCATCGGGTCTCGGGTCGTTGTAGAACGCAAGAAACGTCAAAATCCTGAAGACACGCATTCGGGATAAGAGAGCCCCAAAAGCTGGCGAAACCCTAGCGAAATTAAACTCCAGTGAATGCAGGAATATTTTTTCTATCAATTCGACTGGGAGGGCTTCGAGGTGGCCGACACGCTTACCTGCTACCATCTTAGCACGACTGCCATCACGCAAACGAATTTTATCTGAATGTTTATGTTTGACCGGGTTTTTAGACGGACGAGACGAGCAGGATTTGTTCCTGTTCGCTATGCGGGCTTTGCGTGCCACATCTTCGACTGCAGAGATTGAAGTTTTGTGTCTCTTGCCCCTGACCCTTATCAATGTTAGATTAGAATTCGGCATTCTTGTTGCAGCTTCACTGAGCATGCATTGTCGTTGGAAGAAAAGCCGAAATAGGAGAAGGAAGAAGAAGAAGAAGAAGAAGAAGAAGAAGAAGAAGAAGAAGAAGAAGAAACATGCTCCTTATTCCCGACCTCCCGTTGCCTGCGCTCTTGGGGTATTCATGGTCTCCATAACACGAAAAAGGAGAGTCCGGTGAGTCTTATCAAAATTACGGAGAGGTAAAAAATATGAAAGCCCTGACAAAGTTCCGCTTAGTGAACTCTGTTTCTACGGCGGCCAACAGAATCTTATAACTAAGCGAGGCCAGTTATCCTCATCATTTTTTGCATGTTTATACCTAATTAACTAGTTATTTAGTTATTTAGTTATTTAGTTGTCTAGTTAAACAGTACTTGTAAGTTGACTACGGCTGCTGTGATATATTTCGTTTAGATCTCAGCTGGGTAGTTCAATACACGCAAACAATATTCTCCTAGCAATCACATTACTAGTTTGAAGATTAATCTAATTCATCATCAAGCGGATAAATGGCGGGATTAAGAGACGTGTTCTGAGATACACTCTACGGTTCGTTTGGAGTGGTATAATGCCGTAAAAAGAGAGAAAGAAAGAAAGAAAGAAAGAAACCCTAGAATGTGCATACCGCAACTTTCACTGAGGAGGTTTTCACTGAGGAGGGGAAAGGTTTAGAGGGTTTTCGTGGAAGACTCGGGGCATTGGCTCTTTCGACGTCAACATCGATTAGGAAAATTCCCGATTACAGAAATTGTCAGACATTTTCTCAGGTTTCAAGACCTCGTTCTTCCTTCGCATGGTCCTAATCGGTGGAATTCATCCGATCTGGAAATCCATCGCCTTTACACGCTTTCCCCAGACTTTAGGCAGTGTGCCATTCTCTGCTTGAGATGCGCTATTGAAAACATCATGTGGATGGAGTCCGGGAGAGATTATCGAGGAATGGAGCAATAGTGGGAAAGAGAATCACTTCTAATACAAAACATAAATTCTATACACATCTCGTTCGGGGAATTCTGGAGTTGATAACGCAAATGACCAGCGGAGCCACATCCACATCAACACCTTACATCTCTCTCCTACACGCCTTTCACGCACTCCTTTGGGCCAACCCTGCTCTATATGTGACATGTTCTAGATATGGGACAAATACCTTTGGAGGGCAGAGCAAGAGATAAAATAACCGAATGGGAAAGAGAAAGCCCTAGTTCACATGAAGGAAATGTCCCCGAATCGTTCCTGGAAGTATCAAAAATCGATTTAGCATTAGAATTGTCCAATAAGTCTGAATTCCATTCTGTGTTGATTGGATGGAATTCCCGAGGGCTACTAGGGTCCTGGGAGTTTGTCCCTAGATGAGGGGGGAGGGACTTGAAAAAAAAAAAAAAAACGAACCTTGTATCCGGGTGGCATCCATTTGCCCTTGGAGACCAACTGGGAGGTCTTCTCGATGATATCCGGTCGAGCCTTGCTGATATCGTCCTACGTGTGGGAAAAGAGAAAAAGAAAAAGATCCCATTAGCATCACATATCCGCATATTGATACAAACAACAGAAACCAACGGAGAGGTTGGAGAGGTGGAAAACATACGACCGTAAGATCCTCAAACGGCCTAGCCGTCTCGATATTCGCCAACGTCTTCTCGAGACTCTGCAATTCAAGTTCAACCTTGTCCTTCGTCTCCTCCGCGCCCTTCATCGCCTGAGCCTCGAATGCCTCGATGGCCTTGAGCTGTCTGTTGACATCGAAAGTGGAGGGAGTGAACGACTTGAAGTGCTTCTCGATCTCGTCGACAATGGCCTGGTTCTTCAGCACGCTGCGGTAGTGCGCGAAGTCGACCGTTTGGGGCTGGTCGGAGAGAACCTGCACCTTGCGGCGGGCGTCATCGTTGCGCTTCTTGAAGGCGGCGAGGGAGGCAGCGGTCTGGCCCCGGAGTCCGAGGGATGTAAACACTTTCGCCCAGTCGAGCTTGAGAGCTGCGCTCCGCTGTTGAATTGCAAGGTCAAGAGGGTTAAAGAGGTTGGCTCGGTTCGTTCAGGGCTGGGGGGTTTCGAGTGGGACTGGGATATGGGATCTGTTGGGTGGATTCGAGGGGAGGGATGGGACCGATAATGGGAGAGATTGACTTACTGCTACAGTCATTATGATTCTAATTGTGGAGTTGATGCGGTGATTGACCTGGGTTTCAATGTGCAACAGCCGGAATTTGAGGGTGGGGGAAGGTTGTTTTGACGAGAAATGGCGAGAATCGACGAGTCACGTGATGCACATTTAAACGGTTGGCTTGGCATCAAAATCGCGAGTATTGTCATTAATGAAGCAAATGCTCTCAAGGGATCGAAATGGGGAACATGCAGATGCAGGGATTTATTCGGATGAACTGATGGAAGGTTGATGGATTCAGATACAAGTTATTTGGAGTCTGATCGTACACCTCCTTGCTCCCCCACAGCGGCTTACACTACCTAGTGAGGAAGCGAAAAAAGTAATCATAATCTAGCTCCTAAAAAGAGACAAGGGGCTTTCGTTTGACATTGTAAAAATGTTTTGGTGAAAGTACTGAGAAAGAAAAGGGCACAAAACGCAAAAACATGTATATTTCGAGATTATACGCTCAGTGCCATGATAGAATTGACAATGTCGTTATCGTTCTCCTTAAGAGCCCTGATAGCCTTCTTTCGTGATACAGATGCCTGGGCCATAACCAGCTCAATATCCTTGGCCTCCAGTCCGCTCTCATCGACCTCCTCTCCGTCATCCTCCTCATCGTCCTTCTTCTCGACAGCCTCGTCAGTCTTACCCTTGACGTGGTCGTGATCGTGCGCGTGGTCATGGCCGGCGTGATCGTTGCCAACAGCTTCAGCGGCAGCGAGTTGCTGAGCGGCAGAGGCCTGGGCCTGGGAGTTCATATCCTCGATCTTAGCCTCGCCGAAGATTCTTTTCAACAACATTAGCCATATTTTCTATCTCGACCGATTGGTGCGCAAAATGTAGGGTTGCAACTTACATCCAGGTGTTACTGGACGGGGATCGGTAGACGTCTGGTTGGTTGATGACAAAAAGGATCTAGAATTCGCAGACGACATCAGTACGCAATCGTTTTATAGAACAATGAACAGCCTAAATTTCTCGGCAGTTCAGTTTCCAAACGTGCACAGGATAAACAATAAAGAAAGTCATATTGCCTACACCCTTCGGTCGGCGGAGAGTAACGCGAGTGATGCCGGGGACATGCTTCAGTCCCAGCTTGCCAATGGCTTTCCGGGCCTTCTTCTCGTTGCGGGAGTGGACAGTAACAGCGCTTCCACCTGGGATGCTGGGCTCCTCAGCACCCTCAGCTTCGGACTCTGAGCTATCAGCGGCATCTTCGACGGTGGTCTTGGGGGTGACATCATCGTCGGGAAGCTCCTCTATCCGGGAAGAAGACATGGTTGATTTTATGGAAGCTGAAGGTTGCTGCCAATCACCGCAAGGTTGTCAGTTTGGCAAATTTTTGTTGAATGTAAATTGTTGGGTTGTATGTGGGTTAGCCGTTGGCCCCACGCCTGTGTGTCGCACGTGAGAGCACGTGACATTGCGTGTCTGGTTAGCTTTATGACTCCCCCAGATTAACCCATCCTACATAAATTTCGTCTCTCTAAATTTGAGTCCCCACAGGCCGAAATTGTGCGTCCAGACTGGGAGCGCGATCATTGTCCCTCAGGTTCAGGGAAGACACTAGCACTTTACTTTGGTGATGCACGGGAAATAGGGAAGGGTTGAGCGAGGTGAATTATTTTTTTGACTGGTTTTGCTGGAGTTTTTATTCTGCGGTGTTTGAGCTTTTGAGAGCCTGACCTGGACACCTTGCAGAATATCCTTAGCAAGAAAAAAAAAAGCAGCCCTCTTGTCTACAATATTGAGCCGGCCATCCGCCAAATAGCAGTGAATGGACAATAAACATATTTACAATCGCAATGCAATTTAAGCTTATGTTCTGATTTCCCGCGAACAACAACTCGTTTATACAGCATGTGGTTTTATGTGTTGGAATTGATCCGTAACCGTCTTCTGAACTAATCACGGAACCAATTCTATATTGAATATAAATTGACAGCATAATGTTAAGGTCAGTAAGAAGTGTTTTGGTGGGCCATATCGTCGGTCGTAAATTCCAATCGCATGATGGTCACGACTAGTGTGGGCGGAAAGATGTGCGTTGCGCAGTGGAATAGGGGACGTTAAGGGGGATGCTGATATCATTATGAAATTCGTTATCTCAAGATCGTTGAAACGGGAGCACGGGAGCAGAAGTCCCTAAGAAATTGTCCAATGTGCCGTGTATTGTATGCTGAATTAAAAGAGCAAGACAGAAAATTAAGAAAGTAAAGGAAAATTAATTGAACGACTTCGCCGTTTCAAATTCTGAAATGAAATTTGTTTACAGCAGTTTTCAGGAACAAAATGGATATCGAGCGTTTTCTTCGCCCGGTCGCCAGAACCCATATATTCCCATTTTCGGCCCTTTTCAACGCCCGCACAACAACCAACACTCCATTAAACCCGTTTACGAAGAGGAAGCGCGGATTTTAGCATGTGCCTTTTGCACTTCATAGCGGGCCTGTAAAAAAGAAAGAAAGATAAGTTAGTATACTTCGTAATGGAAGCGTGTGGGGTCCACAAGCAAAGAAAGCCAAATTCGTTGATAGAATTCAAATTTCCCCTAAAGTCATATGTCCTCCACTCTGCCTATAACCCCCAAGAAAATATCGCAAACCCACCTGTTTCTTCAATCTCATAACCTTGAACCGCTCAAAATCGGTCAAGTTTCGTCTCCGGTCAGTTTGTTCCTTCTTCTTAGCAAACAAGCTGCTGGCCCATTTGGAATCGATCTCCTCCTTCTCCCAAAGTTTTTTCACGGGTCCGGTGCCAGCGGAGCGGGGTAGTTTGGGAATGGTGAAAGGTGTGAGGGAGACGTGGGAGAGGGAGATGGCATGGCGAGGCACGACTTTGTTCTCATGACCGGCGGGACCATCGACCAAGACCTGCAAAAGGGAAATTCCACCAAAAGTTAAAAAGTCGTACTTTTGAGAAATTTTTTTTTTTTTTTTTGCAACCACAAGTATTCTTATAGAGGGATGTGGGAACTTCTTTCTTCCTTTTTCTCTCTCCGAAATTAGTGGACTTGGAGATCACATACGCGCTTATGGTCGATAATCTCAACGATAACAGCCAGCTTGCCCGTGTAAGAACCGCTCCGGATCAGCACAATACGGCCGACCTCAACGAGCTTCCATGACGAGGTTTTGATGTCGACTTGAGCCATGTTCGTTGAAGGACTACCTAGATCGCAAATGGGAGATGCCGGGCGGTTAGTCTGGCGGACAAGCAACAGACGATATATCTAAGTCGGACCGAGGGCAGCGGGCAAAACGGATGAAATGGGCGGAAACTCACAATCGACCGGGTGTGAATAGGCGTAGGGGTTGGGAAGGGGGGGGGAACTTGTCGAATTGTCGATGTCGTCGTCGTCGATGTGTTGGGCCTGGCTGGTTATCGCGAATTTCGGGTTGATCGCAGCAATAGTTGGTTTGCCCACAAAACATCTCGCTTAATTGCCCCAACTAGGGCTGCCGAATGCAGGTTAGCCCTTGTTTAGGCGAAACTGCTTAAAAACGGCAATTCTCTTGTTTTCCTCGTTGAAACAAAATTTTTGGAACACCTCTGCTACAGAGAGGGTTTGATCTATAAACCGAGCTCAACTAATAATTCCCGTGGAATACATGAGCCTCTCTTACGCCTCTTTTCAACGGGCTGCGATGACGGTGTAGGAAGTGGCCCATCGCGATGGATGATGTATTTACTACAGAGTACAAGCCATCGATGATTATGGCTTCTGTTAACAATCCACGCAGTGCAATCACTTGACTAGTAACTGGTAAGCAAAATATGTTCCCTTGTATTTACTGCTCCTTTCTCCTCTCTGTGGCCTCATAATGATGCGGTAATTTGCGGTTGATCCGTTCACTGTGAAGCTCCCGCCAGAGCTTCAAATAGCAGTTTTCGGCTGTGATATTCAATTTCTTACATATTCTGAACCTTTGCCCCTCCCTATCACTTATTCGATAATCCACTTTATCCATTGAAGCATAGACTGATATTTTAAATGAGAATAGATATCAATAATCAATATTCTCCGTGCTGGTTATTATACACCCGAACTTTCGGGGTTAGGCGTTTATCTACCAGATAAAAGTCAACTCCAACATGAGTAGATGAATGGCGAAAGGGGCCTTTTTCCAACATCATTATTTGCTAGATGAGGTGTGTATAAATTATTTTTCTCTTACGACCCCTTTTGTCCAGTGATGACACCCTTACGCACTAGATAGTAGTTGATGCCTCCGGGCGATGATAGTATCTTTTACACCAAGATCGCTGAGGACGCTTTTTAACATCACCTATGTTGGACCTTTTCAAGCTATCAGTTTTATACTAATTATTTCCAAGCATTTGCTCCCTATAGGTTTCTATCCCACGACTTTGGTTCGGGCTATTGTGTGTGAATTCCGAACCTGGAAACCGCCGGTGGATATTGGGTCTTATCTGTTCTAATCTCTCCACTGTGTCTCCGCAGTTGGCGTAGATGGCCTGTCTGCGAAGGGAACAACTCTACCCAGTTGGGGTAACAATCTAAAAGTATACCTTTTTGGGCGGAGCATGTTTGATGCCAAAATTTCAGTCTACCCAATACCCACGTTCCCTTTCCCCCAAATTTCTTGAACCGTGCTACCTTTCATTAGGTTTAGATGCAATGGATAATGTTACAGACTATCGGGCGTGGTCGTTTTTGTTCCCCGTTATCCATCGATGCAGCAATCAAGTCAATTACGGTCTCGTGTTGTCATTAGCAGCTTCATTATTTTTATTTCGTGTTGGCTCCAGGAATTTCTCCACTACTATGAATCCAGCTATTCCAATTTCATGCTTTTATAATGGACTAGTATCTCCAACCTCAATTAAGAAAGCTTCTTTCGTCTTCCACGGTGACCCTATCTTTCGGTCTGTTTTCCGGTTACAAAGCTACTTGTATTTCTTACATGTTTTTGTTCAGCCTGAACAAAGTACTCTTATTGCAAATTCATACATATGCTGCAGTGCAAACGTCATGGGGGATATGCGGTATAGGAAAACTCCTATCCAGTCAACACATCTCACGTATGGATGTCTCGCGGGGTTGGTACTTTTAACCCAAGGCCCGAATCCCTGACGTTAATCAGACGCATCAGAACGTCCCGACACATACCCATGGGGAGGGCAACAGGTATGTAAAAATACGAGACATGAAGCAGAGCGTAAACCCTAACCACAGATTTCCCATTCTACGCCCCCACTATAATAGCGGGTGTGTGTGTGTATCAATGCTCATTCGTGGCACAGCTGCTCTGCCCCGTGGGACGAGTAACTGTCGCTCTGTCAAGGATCTACATGTTTCTAGATTCTCTATAGAAATTTTATCTATTTTCTGCTCCGTCTCTCACTCCCCTATATGCGTGCAATAACACAGCGAGGGCGAATAACACCATGTCTTTGACGTCTGATGCCGCTCTTTATTATCTTCTATTTAATTCTCTCCCGAACTTGGTTCATTCAGTGTGACCGGTTAACATTCTTTTCCTACATCTTGCCGATCTCGTCCTCTGTTTTGCTCCTACCAACTCAACCAAGCTCCATTGCTCAACAAGATGGTAGACAACTCCCTGCCGGGCTGGGACAAGGGCCTCCAACCCCTCAACGCCCTTGGAGTTTTCTACGTGGGGTTCGACATCGTCTGGACTCTCCTCGTGCTCTGGGGGCTCATCGTGCTTTGGCGTAATAAGACAGTTCCCTCTGTCCGCATGCGCAATGTGCCCCTGGCTACCTGTTCGGTCATCTTCTTGCATGGATATGGGGGATTCTATATACTTGCCTATCCTCTCAAAGGGTCTATCTCTTGTGACCTCGAGTTCTGGTTTATGTGCGGAGTACTACCCATTGGAATTGCTCTGTTCCAGGCTTCTAACATCCAGCTGCTGAACGTGGCAACTCTCCAGCAGCGTTTCCTCAGAGATGATGGCACCACCAACGATCCCACGCCAGAGGAAATTCGCTGTCCATTCAACAAATTCAGGTGTTGGTGGACACATCTGACCTGGGCGAAGCAGACCATGTTTGGAATTGGGTTCGGGATGTTTCTCGAGGTGCGGTTTCCAACTATTGCGCTCAGCTGGTGAAGAAACGAGAAGATTTCACCTTGTATGCTGAAATTTCCCTAGCTCGCTTCATCTCTACTCATCTACATTGGGTCCCGAAAATTCAATTCGCATGGGCTGTGGTCGAAGTATGAGAATCGTTTGCAGTGTAGACAAGGCATTGAATGGTAAGTAGCATACCTCCCATCTCGCGCAATGTGTTCATGTGGATGATTACCTGACAGGACACTCAATCAGGCTTCCAACTATCATCTGGCAGTTCTTTTGGTCTTGGATATTTGCACCCTGTGTATTATTTAAGATCCGGAATATCAAAGATGTCCATTGTTGGCGTTTGCAGACATCACTTTGCATCGTTGCTGGGTAAACGAACCATCCCTTTGAAGTTTGAACTGTTATTGATCGCTCTTAATTGCCAGATTAATTGCTCTCCCCATGTGGCTCGGGTCTCTGTATTCTCCAAACCTCTCATACCGTCAAATGAACACTTATTGGGGCCCGCCGCTGTGGTAAGTGATGGAGCATTTCATTCACTGCGCCAGCCCCAACCCCCCTTTCTCAGGAGATATTCCGATTAACTTTTGTAACACATGTCTTCGTTCAAACAAATGCAGGTTTCTACCGGGTATCATGATGATGGAGCTCGCAACACTCTTTTTCCCATTTTACGAGGTCATGTTTATACGGAAGATTCAAGCCCGTGCCTCGCAAACAATGGGGGATTTGGAAGCTCTCCGAAGCTCCGGCTCCCTCTCGAAAAACAATAACCGCGACTACAGCCTCGCAGCACTAGAAAAAGTTCTAGACAGCGACTCCCCGCGCTTCCTCCACTTCGCCGCCACCCACGATTTCTCCGGCGAAAACATCATGTTCCTCAACCATGTTCGAGACTGGAAAGCAGCCTGGGGCCGATCTCCAGCAAACATGAAGCTCAAAAAGCCAAATGCGGACGAGATGGAGAGCTATCGACGCCACTTATACAATGTCGCGATCGAAATCTACGTCACGTATGTCCACCTCTTTGGAGCGGAATTCCCCATCAATATCGAGTCAGATATCTACCGCGACCTGAAAAACGTCTTTATGCCTGCAGCAATGACACTCATGAAGCTTCCTAAGCGCAAACCCAGCCAAAGCGGTATCTGCCCTGTAACCAGCGACATCGAAGCAACCGCAGGCAGTTTTCTGGTCCAGTTACCTCACGACAATGACCAAAACGAGCAAAAAACCCCTGCACAAGAATACGAAGACATCTTGTACCGTGGGCATCAGAATATTATCAATATGGTCCCCCGCTTACCTCCGAATACACTCATACCTGATTCCTTCAACGAGAACGTATACGACAGAGCGGCTGCCTCGGTCAAGGTACTGGTTCTGCGTAATACGTGGCCCAAATTCGTTGACCATGAAGCTTCGATTCGTAAGCGGGAGACAAAGAAAGATCTCTTCACACGTATCGCTATGTGTTTCCATGGGCGGGAGGCACCAAGTATAAAAAATTAATTTCTGCTGCCCCAGACGAGTCTGTGGCAGCTGCTTCGGAGCCACTTTTCAGGGTATCCGGATTCAACAACGTTACTCGGCTCTGGAAAACTCAACGCGACGCGACGGAACGAAATCACCATGAGAAACGAGCCCGAAGATACGAGACTTCTCGACCTCTCAGCTCGCCTGACATTACGATTTCTATGGCTTTATTCCCCAGTCCGCATCCCCTTATTTGTTTTCTGTGTTTTGCGTCTTTTGTTCAGCGAGGGGGAATATGGCATTTCCTGACTGGCTAGGGTTGCAACTAATTGACGGGAGGATTGGTTAACAACTGAAATACGGGATTATCTCGAGGACATCAAAAGATGGAACTGCTGTTGGGGTTTCCATGTCGTGTTTTAGCCCAAAATTCTTCCATCATATTTACCCATGGTTTCCCCCTTATCTCCCTAAATCCTTGTGACCGCTGTATTTTCTTGTATTGTGTTTTTGATGTTTACAACCTCAAGTTGAAGGGATGCTGATAGTTCACTAGACATGATGCTCGCTTTGATATATCATAGCTGTATTTAATGCCACCTTTCTTAGCTGACAAGAACACCTTTGTATTCGCTCGGTGTAATCAGATGATATGTGTCGTAGTTTAGTTTTTAGTACAATGAGCAAACATTCCACATTTTCCCTGTTTTCTCCATGTGCACTTCACATTATAAAGTTAAGTCCTTTGTCATGAACTTCTAATGTCTAACAATGGTATAAGGTGAGAGACATTTGTACATAGAGGGAGATTTAAAATAACTCTACCAGTGTCTATGTCAGAGCCACAATACCTTTGGACGAGGTTGGCAAAGTCCTAGGTTCCACCATATGGTATCTAAACGACCCACAATTAGTATAGATACCGAAGGTTTTGGATTAAGGAAGTTGGATTAGCCCAGAGAAGGGTATCCAAAGAATAAAATGCTAGAGACCCAGCTGCAATGGGATCCGACCATATTCTAGTTAATCCATCGAACGAGGGTAAGTAATTATTCCGGTTGAAGAAGATTAGGAGTAATAAATGAAAGTGATGTGGACGGGACGGGACCGTGTGGGGATGGGTTTACCGTTGTTCTTCCCGGGAGCCCAAACAACCGCAGAGCTGGATATAATGATCTTATCCATGAAGATGAAAGCATACGTCGCAAAGAGCAGTGGAAGGATATGCCAGAGCCAACTTGGTGGAGAACCAGTTTGGAGAACTGCAGATCGAAACTGTTAATTGGTTAGTTATCTGCCGCATCAGCAGTGGCCGGCTCTGTGTGCTGGGAGGAGCCATCATTCATGTCTTCTGCAACGAGAACTCGGTTGTTTTGTTGTATTCGTGTTTTCAGCCCCTAGGTTCCTCTTGCATAAGGGAGGCAGGCATCTTTTGATGGTGAAAGCTTGTCCGGCGAGATCTCTGACACGGGCACAACGAATATACCCAAGATGAATTTGTAGTTCAATTGAGGACGGGGGGAAGTCCTTTGGGTTTGCTGTTGATACCAAAAGATGTACATCTATCGAGTACATCTATCGAGTGCTTTCATAACCCTCGAGATCTTCGTGGCCTCCCCTCAATCCCCAATGTTGTTGCCCATTGGATTTCGCAGTTGACCCATGGTAGCAAAAACATCTCGAAGGAGATGTTGCAGTGAGCACCCAAAGCCAAGATATTTATTTTGCGGAGGATGATGTTGTACGAGTTCCATAATGAGTGATGGAAAATCCCAGAACTGGGGGAAGCCATCATTTGTTATTCTGCTGGTTGAGATACGGAGTTCTCTCTGTAGGTAGAACTGCTTGAAAAGAGCAATACCGATGAGACCAGAAGACCAGCCCAAGATGTGTTCCAACATCATCCAGGAAGATATATTTCCTAGGTTTAATGATAATAGTTATTCAGTTGTTTTTGGTCATGATGGCTTAGGGAACGGGTAATCATGTTATATTATAGTATACGTTGAATGTATTTGAGATGATTGGAACACCACCAACTGGTGCCCACCTCCATTACGTCAATTGCGGTTCTATTTGCGCATCAAAGCGATTGACCCCCAGTCGCTGCGTTGGAAGCTTAGGAAATAAGATTCACCTCGTATTCATCTTACTCTAATTCCTAGTTGCGGTAGTTAAAGATGTATTTTCGTGGTCCGCTTATTTTATATGGACAAGCAAAAGCGATTCACATAGTCCTGGAAAAGGGAAAATTGAAAATGGAATACTCAAAGCATCAGGGGTAATATACGAAGGGACTTGTGGACGGGTTTAGACGTCATCCAACCTCCCCGTAGCCTGCCAACCCTAAGGATATGTAAGGGGCAAAATCCCTTTCAAGAGTAGAAATGCATTAATCATGGTAGAACAGGTATGAGCCATCCGTAGGCTGTTGTTCTTATGCGCATATTCTGTCGTCTGCTGACGGAGTTCTCAGTGAGACAGAGAGAGAAAGTAAAGTTCTAAATACAGAAGGGGAAGGAAATCATCAACAATCGTACCGTTACATTATGAGAGAAGAACAAGCACGCGGCAAAGAACACCGAAAGTAAACCTCCAATCCTGGGAAAACGAAGGAGACAGTCCCATGTAGCATATGTCAAGCACATATATACACGACGGGGACGATAAAACGAGAGGGTTATTGTATCATCTAACATGGAAGAACGCCCGGGTGAGTAGTAAGAAAACGATGCTGGAGACCAACAGGATGCTTCCGCGTATGAAACCAATTCACGATTTGCCTAAAAGAACAAGAAAGAAAAAAAAAAAAAGAGAGAGAGAGAGAAAGCCAGCAGAAAGGAAACGCTCAATTAGAACTTTCTTCATCATCAGATTTATAATGGTTGTCGTCGGAATCGCGAAACCCTGTTGCTTCCATGTTGCATGATCTGATGCCGAAACTTAGCAGGAAGCCGATGAAGGCTACGCCACCAAAGATGCCAAAGGCCATCGCCTCGCCTTTGGGTTTTATTCGAGTTGCTAGGGTAAAGAGACTCCCGGACAGAAATGGTCCGACCGTTCGCCCAGCTGCGGACAGAGTTTGAGCTAGGCCATTCAGGGAGCCAAGGACCTGGTTGTTTGGGGCAGAGTTGGTGATCTGTGCAGAGTAGTTAGTTGGGGGTCAGTACAGAATGACCAGGAGATATTTCGTGGAGCTTTTTTTTTTTTTAAAAAAAAAAAGGAAGAAAGAAAGAAAAAAGAAAAGCAGTGATCGACATACCAATAGCAAAGCGCTGGTTAGGCCACCAACAGTGGCGACTGTCTTCACAAGTAACACGGCACACACTTCTATCGCGAGAAAGACGTAGCTCTTTGATATTTCTCCATTAGGTGCAGCGGTATCTTTATATCCGACAAACGGCAGTAGAAGAAAAGAAATTACGAATCCCAGTAGGCTGGCTCTGTATGACCATTTATTCCCCATTTTGTCTCTCAGCCTTCCAAAAATGAAAATCTGGAATATGATGGTAACAACGCCCGCAAAGGCGAGTGACAGTCCAATGTCGTGAGGTTGAAGTCCGCGACCCGTTGGCGGAGGCGCTTCAGCAAAGATGGGGTACAGAGAGTTGAACGCGACGTTCGAGAGTGCAAATATCAAATATGTAAGGAGTAAGAGGATTGTGTCTCTATTGAAAACCCCATCACGATCGAGACCATTTGAGTAATCTCGGGGGTGGAACAGAGGAGAGTTTTCCGACACGGAATCGGCATCTGCATCGGTTTCATCGCCTGACTCTGTATGATACGTTTGTCGTATTGCGCTGTCGGAGTGGTGCCGGTAACTGGAACCCTGAGATCGCAAGTATGTCGGCCGTGAGGAGCTCGTGAACTGCCATAACCAACTGAAAAGATCTCGAACTCTCTTCCCAATTTCGGGAAAGGTGCTAGCGTTCTCAAGGCTTTCGTCCAGGTATATAAATGTTAAGACAAATTCCAAAGTTAAGACCGCTGCTGAGACGAGGTTGGGGGTGAGGTAAGGATAGTCGTCATTGACCTGACTGGCATTTGAGACCAGGAGGCCACCAACAATTGGTCCGATGATTCCTCCAATCCCATATATCACTGGCAGATATGTAAATGCCCGTGACTGATTGCTGCGATCAGTAATCTCACCTAAGCAAGTAGCGACCACGCCCTGGTTCCCGTTGACCAGTCCCATCAGAGCCTGCACAAGAATGGCTTGCCAAAGAGTCTTGCAGAAACCAAAGGCCAAGAAACAGGCTGCAGTGAGAATCGCGCCCGATAATATGACAGGTTTGCGGCCGATGCGGTCTGATAACCAGCCCCAGAAGAAATTTGTCGCAAACTGCGCCAGCGCAAAAGCAGATGCAATTATGCCTACGTACATCCCAACCTGGTCATGACGTACACTGGGGAAAGACGCTGCCATCTGCGGGAGATAGGGACTTATGGAGTTGAGAGCGGTTTGTTCGCAGAGGGAGATGAAGGCAAGAATGGCCATTTGGCCCGTAGGCAATGGGGATTCCGCCATGGAAGATTCGGATTCGCCATTGCTGTTAGATGAATCCGACTCGCTTGATAGGGGCCGCCCACGAGATTTGGGAGGAGGGGTCGAGAAAGTGGTGTATTGCTGTGTTGAAGAGCGGCGTCTGTCCACCGGTTTCGGTGTCGATGGCATAGTTGCCGACGTCGACTCGAGAGGTCACGGAGATAGAAAGCAATTAAAAATGCGGAAGGGAACGTTGAAAATGGAACCCCGTGCCTGGCCTGTTTCCTGCCAACCCTTCCGTTGCAGAGTTTGCTGTCTCTTGAGGAACTGCGTGGTGCGGATCCAATCAACATCGATAGTCTTGTTAAGACGATGAGGTCAGAAGCCGGGAGTCTCCGGGCAATTGGTCAACTTCGTCGATAGCGCCCCAGAGGCGTTGTAATTCTCATTCTTGATTTACATGGCCATGACCTCACCTAATAGACAGACAAGAGGGAGGTAGGGGGAGGTGGGGGGGGGGAGGGGGGGCGATATTCGATGACGCAGGAACAAGATGTATGTGGTGTGGGCGGCTTGGCTGAGAATTCTGAAGCCAGTCGAAGGTTGAGCCGCAACCCAACCTGATTAAGATCGCGTCTCTGATACAGTGATTCGGATATTCCAGTAGTTAAGGCTTCTACGGTAGATTTGTCGGGGAAAATATTGCGGTAAAATACCAGATAGATGCAGATCCAAATTCTGGGGCTGTGTTCTATCCCATCCACGCGGCTAAACTGGCTACCAACTGACAAACTTGAGACTCGCCGATGATCCGCGAGTTGCTCAGAGATGCTCGGAGGAAGGTCGGGCCGAGTGCACCCCATGTCGATTTGGGTTCAAACTTAACCTGAGTTGAAACATTTTATTGTCGCCCAGGTAAAGAAAGGTAAAGGTAAAGAAAGGTAAAGGTAAAGAAAGGTAAAGGTAGTTATAAGAGACGTTCCCGCGGAATTGATGATAAACACTTCCTGTTCAACCTTGGAAAGACTCTCTCACCTTTAATGCATGATAGTGTCACGTTATAATTAGCTAACATCACTTTAACAGGTTGGAACAACTATCGGACTGGTATTTCATTGCGCGGTATTATTGAATATGCGAGTTCGATGTTGCCTCCTACATTAGATCATATTAACTATAGACTTAAAAAAAGTTGAGACAGTGTAATCGGTTCTAGATTCTAGATTCAAAGGTATGATGTGATCCAATCGGGGGAGTTGCGGGATTTAGAGGAGGGTCTGTTAAGGATAGTTACCAGAAAGCAATGCTCAAGTGATGTCATGTAAGAGAAAGCAAATAAAATAGCTGCCATCTTCAGGCACATATTGTCCTCCATTAAGAGGGCGCCAAATGTGACGCGACAACGGAATATCAATATGAAAATATCATAAGACTGAATGCCATCCAACATTGAATACAAAAATCACAAAATTATAATCTACTTCATCAGGAGCCCCACTGCCCAAGAGACACTTAATCCTCTCAGATCACCATAATGCTGTCCGATACCTAGGAAAACAATAGGGATGCCCGTGGCATGAACCATGCTGACAAGCGTGCCGACCATGTCACCCACCGTATCACATTTGCTGATTATGAATCCGTCAAGTCCCCGGCCAGCCCCAAACGCCTGGTTAAAATTGCGAGCTTGCATGACGCTATCGGTGCCAACGAGAGCTTCACCCACCATGAAGATTTTATCAGGCTGCGCAAACTTTGCGAACTTCTCCAGCGAAGACATGAGGCGCTGGTCGTTATGTCGACGGCCAGCTGTATCGATTAGCACAACGTCAAAGCTGTTCGCGGTAGCGTAGGCTACTGCATCCTTTGCGACGTTCGCCGCATCCTTGCCGTACCCCTTTTGGTATAACCCCACATGTCCAACGTTTTCTCGGGAACTTAATTCTTGCAGGTTGCGTGCATGCACGCGCAGTTGTTCGACGGCGCCGGAGCGGAAGGTGTCGCACGCCGTGATAAGGACACGATAGTTATTCTGAAGCAAAAAGAAGCATATTTTGCTAAGGTTGGTGGATTTTCCCACTCCGTTTACTCCGACAATTGAGATGACATATGGGCGGCGCTGCCTTTGTGAGCTTGACGGCGAAGTAACGGCTTCAATTTCACGAAGAAGATCCAAGGATGATGTTGGTGTGAGGATTTTGCGCAGGGATGATTCCATCGCGGATCGAAGCGCAGAATCGATACTTTGGAAGCTGGCTGTCTTTTTGCCCACCAATTCGTGTACAACGCCTTCGCATAAACGAACCGCTGCCTCGCGGGCAACGTTCTTTTTCAGCAAGTGTTCCTCCATGGCCTTGAGAGGTTTATCCAGGTCTGCTTTGGTCAAAACTTTACCACCAACAATGTTTCGGAAAAGACCACTGATAGCACCTAAACTGGATCCTACAAGGCCATTCGATGCGCTGGCATTATCCTTGACAGCATCCGCGTTTTGCAGGATGGAGTGGACTTCGTCACCCAGGTCCTTGAGCACGAATTGGCCCCTTTTAGTTTTTGTTCCCCACGACTTCTGATCCACTGCCTCCACCGAGGGGGCAGCCACATTTTCCGATTCAGAACCATCTACATTGGAAGCTGAATAATCCAGAATTTCGCCGTCATCCTCGTCGGCAAATCCGTCCGCGTCCCATTTGCGCATTTTCTTCCTCCCTGACTTTGCACTCTTTGCCTTTTTGATATTGTCCTCACCCGACGAAATATTCGCATTTGCATTTGCAGCCTTGCGTGCGCGACGGGAGATGCGACCACCCGGTCCAGTTTTAGCGGTGAGGATATGGGTTGGCGTTGCTGGCCTCGAGGCATCTGGACTTGGGGAAGGCAACCTCTCATTTGAGATCGCCATGGCCCGTGCAGCATGATGCTGCTCTGTTGGAGAGTCAGCATGCCAAAACCGAACAGCTGTTCAAAACGGAAGCCTACCGGGAAGGATACCAGGGGCGGTAGGCGGGGGCGGGCCTCCGTTGTCCGCATCAACTAGCGTATCCTTCTTTTCCTCAACCAACAAAGAAGGACGCTTTTCAACAGCTGTTGCTGCAGCGGACTCTAGCTCCTTCACTTGCTGGTCGAAATATCTATCAAATGGGTACTCGATCACTCTGAAATTTGGCCGCTTGAGTTGTTCTTTATACATTTCCACAAAAATAGTTTTGATATTTTCAAGTAGTTCATCAATCCAGGTCAAGTGAAGCAAAGATTGGTAGACTGCCTAAAACCAAATTTCACCAGATTGAGTTAGCAGTTCATATTCCGTGTGGACAGCCGTGCCGGAGATGCTCTCACGCATACCACGAAGATCAAACCAAGATCTTTTGCCCGCCTCCACTTCAAGGTGTAATTTTCCTTCCTGTATCTTGGAGCCACGCTACCCGCGCCAGCCTCGGGCTGGAGTTTCTCCTCGATAAAGACATCGTTGATCAAACTGTTGATAATCTGGGCCCCCACAGGCGCATACGACCTTGACCACAAGACCACACCAGAGGTGGTTATGATTTCGAAGGAGTCGAGCATTATGGCAACTCGTGGAGGGGAACAATA
The DNA here is from genome assembly GCF_000150735.1 of Paracoccidioides brasiliensis. NCBI lineage: Eukaryota > Fungi > Ascomycota > Eurotiomycetes > Onygenales > Ajellomycetaceae > Paracoccidioides > Paracoccidioides brasiliensis. Next base: position 850,612 of record NW_011371362.1, read on the forward strand.
ATAAAAGAGCGTAACACAGCACAACTGCAAGAAGAAGACCAAACTAGAAAATTCCCGTCGCCGATCCCTATGTATTCTCTCTCTTCGTCTCCCGTTGATGGCTGTTCCCGCGTTGTTGCTCTCACGACGCACCTTGAATCCGCGGAAGTGCCAGGCTTATGTCAGCAAGAACCGACCACCACCTGGGCACATCGCAACTTATCAACTAGTTAAACTATCAGTTAAGTCAAACCATCTGGGTGATTGACGGCAATGTCGAGGATATCAAAATATCAACATATCATCATTACACATCCCGCACAGCTTAGCATCTCGCTGCCACCAATCCTTGGCTTTTCATTCTACAGCCCTGATATTTTCAAGAGAATAGACTTGAGTTAGGCTTCGTCGCTGTCAACCTCACAATCACGTTTGCCACGAGGTTGTCATTCAAGACACTTGCTGGTCAATGCGAAATCTCACCATCACTCCCGGGCGACCTCAATTGTAAACGCTATGCACCGTAATTCTTTTGCTCCACCACCTGCTCAGTCTCCTCCCCTACATCACCCAGTACCCCAGCATGTTTCTACGGTCCCGATGATGAGATCTCCACCCCCTCCGACCTCCCAACACTCGCATTCATCCAGCTATGGCAACCCGTACCAGCCCGCCCCGGCACAAGGCGGCAGTGGTACTTTTGCGCCTGGCTTTGGCGGGTTCATTTCTGATCCGACAGCGCAAATGGGCTTTCAAGTGGGCAAGAGTGCGGTCATGGCAGGACAGGAATATATGGAACAGAATGTAGGAATTCTTCTGCTCAGCAGTAACTGTTTCCGGCTCTCCTCACCCTGTTTGTTAATCTGACTGATTGATTTGATAGCTAAATCGCTACGTCTCGATTCCCGCTTTAAAACATTACTTCAACGTTTCGAATTCATACGTACTCAATAAGATCACACTTGTTCTTTTTCCGTGGCGGCACAAACCGTGGTCCCGCCAACAAGCACGATTGAATGCTGTCCAGTCAGGGGTTAATGGCCAGATCACGCAAACACAGTACACATCAATATATCTTCCTCCCCGGGATGATCTAAACTCACCAGATATGTACATACCTGCCATGGCATTTTTGACGTACATTATCTTGTCAACAGCCCTGGCAGGTCTGCGAGGCGTCTTCCACCCCGAACTTCTAGGGTCCATCACCACAACCGCCCTCGCAGTTGTCATATTTGAAATCCTCTGTCTGAAGATTGCAATGTACATTCTCAGCATCAACAATGACTCACAGCTCCTCGACCTGGTCGCCTACTCCGGCTATAAGTTTGTCGGCATCATCGTGACGCTTGTCTTGTCAGAAGTTCTTACCCCGGGACAGGGAACTGGTAGCTGGGTTGGATGGACTGTCTTTACGTATACTTTCCTTGCTAACGCTTTCTTTCTCGTAAGTCCCCATCTTCAGCATATCTTGCTACATACCCACTGTGCATACTAATCCAACATACTGCAGCTCCGATCCCTGAAATACGTTCTTCTTCCGGATTATTCTAGCGATTCCCCAATGCGCGGAGGAACTATGCCCACAGTTGCACGTTCACAGCGCAACAGACGCACGCAGTTCTTATTTATCTACTCGTACATTGTCCAATTTATCTTCATGTGGGTTTTGAGCCGGGAAGATCCCGTTGCATCAGCTGTAGTATCCAAAGTTGGAGGAGCTAGCACTTCTTCATAGCACCATCCACCCCCGCTTTCTAAGTATATCCTACCTCTTTTGAAATCCTTATATTTTATGCAACAATGGCAGGGAGAGAAATACATATCACTATCAGGATTATCTCGCCTCCCCAGTGGTATCCAGGTCTCGGCTTCTACGGTAGTTGCTTTCCCCCTTTTTCTTTCTTCTTTCTCTTTTGTCTTGGAGACCACTTCACTCGTGACAGAGCGTCAAGTTATTTTAACTATACCTCTTTTCTCGCCACCATTCTCATATTTGCCCCAGATTTTTCACATTCTGTGTTTTATTTCTCTAGTCGTGGATCTTTACGTGGCTTGATATTGCTATAAGCCACTAGTTTCACACCATTATCTGATTATCTCTGGAGCTAAGGTTTTTTTGCCCACGTATACATACATCTCTATATTATGAATCCAGGTTATGTGCATCTGGAGGGAATTCTTATATAATACAAATACGAAAATGTGATACGGATATTTATTTTTTTTCTGTCGATATTTTTATTGTTGGCTCTTTAGTGCAAAGCCACAAAAGGCCATACTCTTCTTCCCTTGGCTGAGCTCTGTGACAGAATACCTCCTGGGCCTACTTGTTTTCTAACCCTTATTGTCACCAAATGAGAAGCTTGATTCATTGCAAAGGTTGCTAACTACGAGAACGACAACATATAGTCAAGGGTCCGACATACAGCTCTAAAATAAAAAAAAAACACCCTTACTCCGTAAAGGGGCAGTCAAATCGGCAAGGACCTTTTCCAACCTCCACCTCAGAAAATGAAATTGACTTTTACCAATTTGTTATTAGACAAGCATTACTCTAATATAGTACAAACTATATTTGGTGTCCGATTCGAATAGCAGACGGGTTGACTTGATGTCGGAATAACTAACATAATAAATGCCGTTTGCCTCCAGGTAAAGATGTAGATATATATTTCAGTGGATAATCCAAGCTCTCAACGGTCCATGGAGAACCGTACTATAGAAAACGAAGTTCCAACGGATGCGCGAGAACAGTGAATCTCACCCTTCTCGAAAAATTACCACGGTTTTGGTTGATAGCAGCATTATTTAAAATGCTCCCCGATTTCTTGCGTGATCTATGAATATGCGTAAGAAGCTTGCGTCGCGGAAACCAATCGTTTGCATGCTTTCGTGCACTGTATGGGTCAGGACGTCAGACTGTTCGCTCGAGATCTGGCATTTTGAAAAGAGAAATGGTACACGCTTTATCCAAGCTGTTCAGATGAACCATGGACGTGATGTTCGCATCGGCAACAAGCACACATCCACTTTTTTGGGAGCGATGTATTCAGCAAACTGATGGAAGCAATCCAACGACATTCGTTTTGTGAAGGAGAGCCAGGGCAACATCTATGCAAAGGGGGCGACCTTAATCTGAGTCGCCATGTGTTGTATCTTCCTCGTCGTAATGTGCTAGATGGCGAGAAAGATTTGTATGAGACTGAGGCGATGGTGGAGTCTCGAAATGTATGAGGGTGGAGGGGGGTGTCTGACAGGCCAATTAATCAGCGACGAGAAACTGGGGCCATAATGACGATAGCCTTCTAAAGGAATTTTTAAATGTGCTATTAGGATATAAATATGAATCATGCACAGAGAAATTAATCCAGGGAGCAAACAGAAACCCAATTTTATAAATAATAGCATTGTAGCCTCTTTGAATCAAATCAAATCACAAATATGATTAAATAAACGATGTAGAGATTTCTTTTTCTTCATTCCTCATAATTTATTCATGAGAAACTCACAATCAATTGAATGCCTTTTTAAAATCACATCCTTATCAATGAATAAATGTGGATAGATATGATGATTCTCTGAAAATAAACAGTATGTAGTTATTGAAACATTCAGGTTATAATCTACATATCAACATACAAGACTATGAACCATAGTCTTATGATAACATGTGTAGCTTAAAACAACAAGAGTGACTTGAACATAAATCAGTGGTGCTGATAAACATCTTGTTTATTTATGCTTCGATTGCAATATGTTTCGGATGATGCTGTGATCAGAATGTAATTTGTAGATCATCTTCTTAAAGAAGGCTTAATGTGGGGAAAGTTCAGATAAAGCATCTTTTCATAATGAGAAAGAATCCCATAGCTCTCATTATAGAAATTAATCGGAATTGATGAAATGACTGAACACAGAGTGCCTCAAAAAGCATAGACATCAATCATGCTGAATCCAAGAACAGCCATATAATAACCAGTATTATCAGCCTGGAAAGTACCGCAATAATCATGTTTGAGAATAAATCAAAACCATATCCCCTCTTCTCATGCAGAAGATTAACGTATAGAGTCGTAGTGGTTTTGTTATCAGGTAGTATGGTTTGCCGTTGTTGTAGACGGCGCAAAAATTGAACTCTGTAGTTATTCACCACAGCCGAGAACATCACAAGACTGTGCTGCAACTCGAAAGACTCAAGTCACTGAGGAGTATATGCCTAGGAACACCTGCCTGGAGGCACTCAGCCACTTCCATCGCCTTGATTTAAATACCCGGCTTTCACGTCAGACTCATGAATTTGATGTCGCTTTTCGAGATGAACAGGTCAAGTCCCACCCGCAGGTGGATCCACAGCGGACAGCGAAGATGCCCGTACTGTATTGTATGTATATAGACTTGACAGTCAAACAGACAGAGAGGAACAGAAATTGACATGTAAAAGGGTATCCCGTGCTATTTAATTCTAACCATCCATTCAGGTTTCGTTACAACGCCTGCCTGTCCATATGTCTTCAGCTCCCGTATACCTTGTAACCGAAATGAAAAGATTTACAATACCTTGTCAGACCTCCCAAGCTGTCAAGGAAAGACTTTTTTATCAACCAAGCATAGCGCCCAATAAAACCCTCAATTCTATTCCAAAACAAGAAAATTAGAGAAGGGAGATGCGAGAGGAAAAAAAAAAAATATATAAACATGAAAGGGAGAAAATACATTAAGAAAAAATCCCCTCATGTTAAACCAAGCTATCACAGAGCGCTTGTTGCATAACGCTCAACAAGCGTATCATCGTAGTACCACAAGTTTGGCGCTGACGTTTCCTGAGCATATTGGTGCAAATCTGGTTGTGGATGTGGCGGCGTTGTTATCTGCGACCATCCATATAGCTCCATTCCCATTTCGGAGCTTGTGCTAATGGGAGCCCCAGCCAACATATTCCCAACTTGTTCGCTCGCAATGGCCGAACCTGTCATTATCTCGGAATCAGACACCTGGCCCCAAGTTGCTGCTTGTTGCGTACTCTGCTGTTGCTGCTCTTGCTGGAGTCGGGTGGAAGCTTGAGAATACAATCCGTGTTCAGCGACGTCAATAGTGGCGTCCTTCTGCAGCTTTTGATGCAATGATTTCACTATCTGTAACCCCTTCGCGGCTATCGGTGAATATTGTGCCAGATCACCCAAAAACGTCAGGCCTTCAAGGAACGCGGTATTTACGGAATTTTCAAGTTCCGAATTTTCCGTGAATGCTGCAAGTCCCTGGCGAGAGAGGCTTACGTATGCTCGCCTATTTCTGCGGATGCCCCTGAGGCAGAGACCAAGGACAACAGACGTCTCTAGTGGCACGAGACTAATCAGAAACAACTTTTTACAACCACCAGGAAGCATGTCTGCTAGTCGTATCACTGATCGCAAGGTATCTATAGAGTACTCAATCAGCTTCTTTTGAAGCTTAAAGGCCGCCTTCTGCTCTTTGGTAGACGATAAGTCGGTAAAGTTTGGATCGTGCAGCATTCCCGTAAAGGTCCGGTGAGCCATGGCGAGCGAACCAGTAATTGTTACACGCAACTGCTCACGCTTCAAAGGAATGCTGGGTAGGATGGTATTAAACTGTTCATCATAATCTGAAAGGCTGTATACGGAAGGTAGTGAGGATATAATTTCGGTCTCAATCATTTCAGCGATGGCTGGTATCGAAGCAAGATTCGGTGATCTGGACTTCAGTTCTTCAGATTTATTTTTGAAACTCAGAGCTTTGGCAAGCCTCATATGGATAATTCTATCGGTAAATGGAGTAGGAGCTCCAGGCACTGAAGGTGACGCGGGAAGCGCATCTCGAGGAAGTCCAATGTCGCAATATGATTCTGGAATAAGTGGCCAATGCCCTTGCAGTCCTGACATCAACCTAAGGAAAGTGGAATCTTTTAGTTCTAGCCAGGGAGAACTTAGAGTTTAAATACAGTCATTGGGAAAGGAGGTCATACTTATCCCACATATGTATCGTACCAAAGATTCGCTTCCTCATTTCCATTTCAAACTCCGTAACCTTGACCCTTGGGTTTTCCAAATGCAATTCTAACATGTGCGCTTCTTTCACAATATCGCTGAGGATGATCCAGTTTTCTCTCAGATTTGACTCGTTGGTGAGGAATGCCGCGTGGTAGAACATATGCTGGATCCTCGTCAAGGACATATGTCTTGGACGAAAGGTGTCAAGAATATTCGCTGAACTTTTGCACCGAGTTTCCAACTCCTTCAACGAGCATTGGAACGTTCCTTCGTGGGGATAATTCGGGTGTGGGAGCAGTTGTACGCTACACGCACAGAGCCGGAGTATTAAAATACCAAATTGTATGTCGTCACTCTCCTGATAGGCTGGCTGTAACCACCATGAAGTATATCGCTCCATAAAGGTCGGCGGATATATCATTTCATATATCCAATTTACTTCCTGTAAAAAGTATTGGATAAGGAAATCGACAACATGCCTATCTGGAAATAATTCAAGTACAGAAACTTGACTCCGTCGTGGATCATTTGGTATTTTTCCTACGCCAGACGAAGGAAAGAAGGGGTTATCAGAAGGCCTTGAATTTCACCAAAAAAAAAAAAAACCTCTTATTAGCAAGTTAACAACCACCATGATAGAAATGCAAATCAGATAACGTACGATACTCCCAAAACCTCTCTGGCAAGAGGACTAGCATTTCCCGCCACATAACCCAAGCTTTCTAGAATCTCCGAGTCGGTTTGCTCACTAAACTCAACTGCCATTGCTATTAGAATCGTATGACCTATTTCGCGAATCAGAGGAAACAAAAAAAAATTCTTCAACAAACTTGGAGGTGATAGCTCTCCCGTGCTCCTATGTGCTGTTGACGTAACCCTCTTGACTGTATGGTCGTAGCGACAAAGATGGGCTCTTGAGCCGGCACAGTTGTTACACGGCCATTGCCTATTACACTGTAAATTGGTGAGTGCCATTGGGCACCGACGTTGAAGGAGTGGGGTTTATACATACTTTTTGCTTCCTTCGGCTGCATTCTGAACACGAGCGGACCAGCCTTCTCCGAGAACCCTTTCGTGCAGGATAACCAGAAGACTGGGATATCTGCATCCTGACGTTTCTGTTGACGAGATTTCCCCCGACAAGACAGTTGAAATTCCCATGCAGATGTAAGACCTTTGAAGGTAAATAAGCATAAAATCTTTTCCCCTCCTCCATCTTAAATATCGCGATTTCGAGCTGCTACCAAACAATCAGGGTTATGTTTAGTGATCTTGCCTCTAGTATTAAGTAGTAGTTGGTCCGTTGGTAGCATCACTAAAAATATCGCCCAAGAAATTATTAGCGGGCTTCAGTAAATGCTTGGCATAATTTAAAGCTCCATGGAGAATTAAACTCTCCTAGTGCTATTTCGAGAGATGGCAGAAGGGAGTGTGCCAGCGGGAAGATTTCACACTGTTCGCCGAACTTTTTCGGAACTAAAAACTTGAAACTGGCCGGGAGAAAGGTCGCCTCGAGTAATATATCATTTCTCATATCAGATAGAAAGTACGGGAATTTTGAAATGGGAAAAGGAAATATGAGTTGTGTCCAGATAGATGTGCATTTCCTGCATCGTTTTTCAGCCATGAAAGTCACGGCCGTAAAGATCCCTGTGAGGGTTTCTTAAATTGGAACTCCAGGCCCGGCTGGCGACCAGTGACACCGACTACTCCGGATGTACGTATGTACTCAGTTCCGTACAACGTTAATTATTGTGGTTGAAACCCCAGGAAAGTTTTTGCTATTTCAAGGATATTTCAGCCCATCATCTGAATAAACTTCTGATGACTGCTCCTGCGCTAACGGTTTCCCATTTTTGCGCGCTAATTAAGGAATCACAGCACGAAGTTCCCAGTCCAGCAACCCATTTTAGCCCCATGGTCTTTAAATAATGACGATAGTGTTCAGGGTGACTGTATTCCCCTCTTTTCTGCCTTTTTTTTTTAGCTCAGTTAACAGCCGCGTGGGAAATCTCTCAAGGAGCCATGAGGTGAATCTCGCGAGATCACGTCGCCCATGGCACATCTTTCCCAATTCGAGACTCCGAGTCAACGAGAACGACAAAGCGTTGTTCTAGCGCGTCTCCTTCAGGTGAAGTCAATCGTGTAATTTGCCTGTATTATTAGTATTCAGTGCCCCAGACACCCGTCTCATTCTGAGGGTAAGGCATGTTGGACTATCGGTTCATTTGTTTATTGGTGCTCCAGGGGAAGGTTAACGGAAGTTGCTTCTTTCTCGAAGCCCAGGATTGGAAGAGAACTGCTGGACCAGACGCTAATACTGTGAAGGCCTAAATTGACACAGCGGATCGTGGAGGTTCATGATGAATTTGAGAATTAGACTTTTGAAGCGAGGCGCTGATTAGTCGTGATCCGTGACTAACTAGTCTTGCAGCTCAGGCTATAGACAGACTCCTGCGAAGCTTTTCTTTTTGTCAGTTCCATATCTCCAAGTTCCAAAATGAAGATGAAGGCATGCTACGTCGATCGAATGCACATTGATCGTCCCCAACGTGCAAGACACCGTCCATAGACCAAAAAACTAGAATTGATCCCGATCACATAGATTTTCCTTGATTGAAGCTTATTCTTATTCTTCTAGCTTGTAGTTACCAGGTAGCGCTATCTATGGAGCGATGTCTCTCGGTAGTATTTTTCACTTGGGATTTGTTCAAGCCATCAATAATGATAGTAATGCCACGAATCTCTCAATGTGGCTGAATATGCTGCTTGCCTTTGAAAATTAAGGCATGGAGACCATAAATGACGAAACGGTCTGAAGATGTACTACTCGTGGTTTGAAATTTATGCTTGCTGGGTGGGAAGAGTGGAGTCGTCAGAACAATTGTATCCTGCATTTTATCAGGCCCTGCGGATCCAGCAGCGGCACAGATTCAAGAAGTGAAGAGATTATGTTAATTTCAAGTTAATCTATGGACTCGCGAGAAGTTATCACTCCAAAGTCAGCATGATCAGGATGGATGTGTCAGGGACAAGGGAACAACCCTTGTTACATAAACTCAAAATCAAAGAAGACCCCAAAAAAAACATTAGTAGTAATCCCACGGTTACATACCTAAAAAAAAAAAAATTAAAAAAAATTAAAAAAAAATTAAAAAAATTAAAAAAAAAAGGTGTTTGAAGGGTTATAAATCTCGGAGATTTATGGAGAAAAATGTTTCCGCGTCCATCAACACTAATAAGTTCGAGAGGTGAAAAGAACCGGATAAAGTTTTTCGGGGTGCCCGGGGCCTCCATCGAAGTGCGTCAGTGACGACGGTGTCCGATCAATTGAGGAAGGGAAAACACGTTGGCGGTGAACTCCGATAACTAGAGAGCAGGTATGATGGAAATATTTCGCTACCCAGCTTGGGGGTGTTTGTTCTATTCCAGGCACGAGTTGAGGTGGAGAGGTCATGATGATCGTCATCCAATTTCTGGTCCGTTCATACTGGTTGAGAAAAGAAGGGTTCTAGCGTCTTCTGCATGTGGTTGGTGTAACGGTTATCTTCATTTCAGGGGTTGATTAGATCCTTGACCCCGGAACCTGCCGCTACAGGCGAGTCAGATGGGTACCCTTGTGGGGTCCAACCATGTACGAAACTGAAACTCACAGGCATTCTCGAGTTTGAACTGCCTGTCATCGATGCGTGTCGCTCAGTCATCTTATTATTGTTAATGTGGATGTGTGGGTGTGTGGACGTGTGAAAGTGGCGACTGGCCAGTGGTAATGAAAATTGTCGGCGGGGGCAATCACCCACCAAAACCAAAACCCCGACCCCCTTCCTAGAGTCCTGGTAAATGGTTTCATCATCACATGGGCAAGACCTTCTGGTGGGGTAACTGGTCTGCCAGATGCCAGATGATAGGGTTCCCACATAGCATGCTCCCAGCCGTTAAGCTTATTCTTTTCCCGGAGAGCGGAAATGGGTTGGCTCATTATTTTATATCTAGTTGAATTTGGCTGCTTGGGTAAATGCTGGCTACAGTGCCACCCATGCAGGGCAAGCTTAGGCTATCCCAGCTTTATTCCTGGAGGACAAGGGAAGCTAAGTCATTTTGGACGAAGTGACCTGAACGAGGAAACCATACTACTTTGAACTCGGGAATGCCAGTTCCCGAACCCTATCCGGGAAGCTCAACCTGATGGATTAAGGCACTCTTGAAACAGGTTTTAATCGCGCGTGTTTTAGTGGCTCTATTGAAGACCTGCGTTTGAATGTTCGTGGACGAGGTTGGTTTCTCCGAAATCAGTTCGAATCTGCATGAGTATCCTGAAGTCGAGTCATTAAGGTTATCATTGCAACTTGCTGCGCGGCCTCCTCGCGGTTTGAAGCATTGAAAAGGTGTTCGAATCGAACTTCAATCAACCGCGCGTGATGGTGACGACTACTATCGACAACCAGTGTTCTTCGCTCTGCCATCCCGAAATGATCGAGGTAGGCTCGCCCTCTCGTAGTAGACAACGATTTCCATCCGGATCCGTTAAGAGAAAAAGGGACTATCTCTGCCACAACCGGTAGCTATCTGAGAGCTAGACCTGCCTTGGAAGCTGGAAGGGGAGTTGGTTAAGGAGAATCCAGAGTGTAGTGAGGTTGTTATCAGATGTTGAGATGTAACTGCAATTTTGACAACAACTTGAACCAACGACGGAATTTGAATGAACTCTAAAAGTTAAGAGCAACGCACGACATCGGCACCTAGGATATGGTTATAGATTTTACATGTGCAATGGCAGAATAAAAAAAGCGAATGATCGGATAACACTCGTCTTTTCGGATTTTGCGGGAAGCCGAAATTTAAAAACAAAATCCGCCATTTACCTTAACGTATTGGATTCCGCCATTATTGAGTGCGATACATGCATCATCATTTAATGCGGCGAAGGGAATAAATAAACTTGGGTCCAGAGCTGGTCATGAATCCTTCGAGAGGCCGACTCCTGAAGCCGGCTTTGCGGCGCTCCTGTCTCGAGGAGTCCCCAACCTCACGATTGTGCCTCCATACAAACGAGGTGTGAAAAAACATTATGGGTCCGGGTAACTGTCAGTAAACTCCATTTATGAATCAAGTCCAAGTATATCGGATGGTGGGTTGGTAAAGCCCCATGAAACTTGTGTTTGATTCTATCCCGACCAGGATTCTTCAGTGGTCAACTGTTGGCTGTTTGCACATGAATTCGTCATCATCGTATTCGGCGTGATCAATATCTCCAGTTTTGTGTTTTCCTAAGAACCAGCAAAAAGATAAGATTATTGTAACTATGCACGAAGAACATAATTCATGATGCACAAGCGTTTTTTATCAAGACCAAATTGAACTGCTCTAGTTGGTTATGCAGTTTGTGCGAATGTATTGTACGCTAGTGAACAGTTAATGTAATTTACGAAGCAATAAAGATGGAATTCGGAAGACGCGTAACCGCATAGTTACCTCTGGTGATGTGTGCGGAGAAAATGACCAGTCCCGATCATGCCAGCTTGGGCTTACTGCTCTGGTGTCATCTATAGTTGGACGCTGCCCAGATGGTTCCCGATTAAAAAGCGTTTAGGCCGTCGATCTTATCCCGGTGATCACTGATCCCACTCACGTTGGTTAGGGCAAAGGGGCCTGAACTCTGCATATTGCTGACGGGCTGATAATGCCAATGCGATTGGAGGCAAGCTTTCTAGAACAGGGTCCAGTGGAAAAAAATAGCTGGCCTAGGGCCATAAAGCACTCATGGATCGGTTTTTTTGCTCTGAGAAACTTTGATCCGCGAAATTTTGATCCAGTAGTCCATTAGCCTTTTTGGGGCAACAGAACGTATCCTCCCAGATGGCCACCAGGCTTCAAAATGAGTTAACGCATTGAGCTTAACTTCGCGGCCCTCCACCGATGAACCGGACAACCGCTGCACATGAGAATATATCTTCAGTTCAGACGCTATTTTAAGAGCTCTTATCACCCATCACCGAAGATCTGAGACCATAGAAATTTCGAACCCCTCTGCGAATGTTTTCAACGTGGAAGACAAGCATACTTATGGTCCACCAATGGGTTACCTTGTACAAGTCCCACCATCTGAAGGGCTTCGCGAGGCAGAAACACTGCGTCAAAAGGCTAGAATAGAAAATGAAAGATGAGATTCTGTATGCATCAATAAAAGCTGCAAATAATGTTGACGTAGGAAAAACAGACGGTAAACTTTCATACCAAAAGCAGGAAGATCAAAATGTTCAAGACCATCTCAAGAAAGTTAAGTCTTCAAGAACTTGGTAAGTTGGATGAGTGTATCACGTGTTGGGATGCCATACCTTGGATCCAATGGATCCTGCGCTAGGCTGCAATAGGAATGGCTTCCCCCCGACGTCAACCAAGTTAAGCCTCCTTTTTGTTGTATTCTTGACCTTTGACCTTGCTCCGAGCGGGCTGGCAGCGATCCAGTCCCCCAAAGAAGCCAACATATATGGGGCTTCCTGGCAATTACTATGGGAGTGGTAGCACAATCTCGCCTCCATTGGGTACGATGCGAGACAAATCTTTTGTTATTGACAGGGCTGCGTCTCCAGCGGTTCGCAGGAAACAAAGTTGATATATCGATAATTGTTCTGATGTCGCCTCAGAAAGCCTTAGTCTGCGACTCTTACAACCCCTCCGTTTGGCTTAAGATACTCGCTGTGCTTTTTCAGCATCTCAGTTCTATATATTTTCGAGACATACATCTGGTTAAGCCATGGGCTCCTATTTCCATTCGATACACACCTGGCACCAGACAGGCAACAGATCATTCTCAACGTCAGCTGGCAACTACAGGTCGATACAAGATTTCCTTTTATTCAGGGATTGCGTTTTAGCTGGAAGAGCTAGAATGACTACCGATTCAGAAAATGTGTTCGTCCGCCAGCGGATTGTTAATTCAAAGCATTCTTCAAACTAGGGAGGAACTTGGAGGTAAAACAAGGCAGAGCTATACTAGGCCTTGGCATACGTACATGTTCATGTACTTTTTCCCCGATGAAAATGCTAGCATAACTCTTGCTTGCGGGAGTGTTTTAACCGTTAAATGTTGACATCCTCTCAGCTTTGACATGATGCAAAGAGCAGGTGGACTCTTTTAAGTTTGAAGTGTGAAACCTAGATAAAGATCATGCCGGTTGAACATAAGAGGGCTAGACCGCGTACTGCCGAAGGATACTTAAAACAACAACAATAATAATGATATCAAATCGCAATTATGGATTGGATTCAAACGATCCATTATCCTGGGTTGCTGAAAACTTACTTTGTTTCCAAGCTGGGTCCTCATTGAGACCGTTCACGCTCTTACAAGCCGACGTCATTCTTACGTTTCTGTAATCGAACAATTGAGTTCACCCACCCCAAACATTTGAGATACATGACGTCGTGCCCTCCTTACCCTTCCTCTTTTGCCTATTTAATATAGCTTTTTGCCTCCTTCTGGGGTCGATCCGAATAATTTTTCGAATGAATTTATAACCTCTAACAAAACGCAGGGAGGAAGGAAAAATTACTAATAAAACTTCTTAAAAGTACGACAACGTTTTCCCACGTCGCGCACCATGGCTAGCAAGGCTACAGAAGGATTACGGAAGATCCAGGAGATTATGGAAAGCATGCATCCTGGGAACAAAAAGGTCGCAGACCTCGCCCGTGATACCGTCGATGTCCACGCGCCTGCTCCTTTCACCACCGACCACGGGACCAAAGTCAGCAATACTGACAATTGGTTGAGGGCTGCATCCGAAAACCAAACTGGCCCGTCGTTGTTGGAGGATCAGATTGCTCGCGAAAAGGTCTTGTCCTGCCTTCTTCTCCTCTTCAGGTTTTCTGCCCGCTCAATGCTAACCGAAGCACTAGATCCATCGGTTTGATCATGAAAGAATCCCAGAGCGTGTTGTGCATGCTCGAGGAACAGGTGCCTTCGGTCACTTCAAGCTTGTTGAGAGCGCAGAAGACGTAACTTCTGCCGGCGTGTTAACTGATACTTCACGGACAACTCCTGTTTTTGTCCGCTTTTCTACCGTCCAAGGTAGCAAAGGCAGTTTCGATACAGTCCGTGATGTGCGTGGTTTCGCCACCAAGTTTTATACGCAAGAAGGCAACTGGGATCTTGTTGGCAATAATATTCCTGTCTTTTTTATCCAAGATGCCATAAAATTTCCTGACATAAGTAAGCAATTGATACCTTTTTCTTCATTGAGTCGGTGTTTATTTATCATCAGTTCACGCTGTCAAGCCGGAACCGCACAACGAAGTCCCTCAAGGGCAAACTGCCCACAACAACTTTTGGGACTTCGTTTACTTGCATCCTGAAGCGACCCATATGTTTATGTGGGCCATGTCGGACAGAGCAATCCCGCGATCTTACCGTATGATGCAGGGATTTGGCGTCAACACATTTGTTCTTGTGAATCGTCAAGGAAAACGACATTTCGTAAAATTCCATTGGATGCCAGAACTTGGAGTCCATTCACTCGTACCCGATGAGTCTTTCAAACTCGGAGGTCAAGATCCGGATTACCACCGCAAAGATCTCATGGAGGCAATTGACAACAAAGTCTACCCGAAATGGAAATTTGGGATCCAGGTGATTCCTGAGGAGAAGGAACATGAATTTGAGTTTGACATCCTTGATGCAACTAAGATATGGCCTGAAGACTTGGTCCCCGTTCGATATATTGGAGAGATGGAGCTCAACAGGAACGTGGACGAGTTCTTTCCACAGACCGAACAAGTTGCCTTCTGCACCTCCCATATCGTCCCTGGAATTGAATTCTCTGATGACCCTCTACTGCAGGGCCGTAACTTCTCATATTTCGATACCCAAATCTCCAGACTTGGTGTCAACTGGGAGGAACTGCCTATCAATCGTCCTGTGTGTCCTGTCATGAACCACAACAGAGATGGCGCCATGCGCCACAAAATAACTCAGGGAACCGTAAACTATTGGCCAAACCGCTTTGAAGCCTGCCCACCCACGAAGCCCGAGGACGGCGGCTTCGTCACATACCCTCAGAAGATAACACAGAACATTAAAGCTAGAATGGTGAGCAACAAGTTCCGCGAACACATTAACCAAGCACAATTATTTTACAACTCCCTTTCTGCCTACGAACAGCTCCATATTCAGAACGCCTTCTGTTTTGAGCTAGACCACTGCGATGACCCGGCCGTCTACAACAGACTCGTCGAGCGACTTACTGAAATCTCCTTACCGCTCGCACAAGCTGTCGCAATCAAAGTCGGCGCTCCAACACCACAACAGGCTGGACGTCCCAACAAAGGTCAAAAAACCATTAACCTCAGCCAAGAATACATAAACGAGCGCCAGCTTTCTGTACCCACCATCAAGGGGCGAAAAATAGCTATCCTGATTGGTGATGGCTACGACCCAATCGCCTTCGCCTCTGTCAAAGCTGCGGCAACAGCCATGAACGCTCTGCCCATCATAATTGGTACAAAACGCCAAGCCATCTTTGCTGACCACGAAGATAGGGAGACCGGTGCAGGCGTAATTCCAGATCACAACTATATCGGCCAGCGGTCTACTCTCTTTGACGCCACGTTCATACCAGGTGGCTCGCATATCAAGGAGCTGAGCCGGCTAGGCGCTTTTAGACATTGGATTGCAGAACAGTTCGGACATTGCAAGGCCATAGGTGCTACAGGGGAAGCTGTGAATCTTATCGCCCAGGTTCTGAACAGCCTGCCTGGTCTGAACGTTGCGTTGGCCTCATCTAGCGATGTTGTCGAATGTTACGGCGTTGTCACATCAAGCAAGCTGCACGAACCCCACAGTTTGACAGAACGGTTCAAGTTATTCCCTGAGGCGAAGGATTTCCTGGGAAAGTTCCTGTACCAAGTTTCACAACATCGGAATTATCAGAGAGATATGGTAGGATTGACTAATCAGGTTGCATTTTAATCAGGGGGCACTAGGTATTGTGGGTGATTGGAGAATACTTCAAGAAACCCTTCTAAACACCAACAAAACATAGGGAGAAAATTTTGTTTGATTGATTCTTCGTATGTCTTTTTGAAAATGTGAAATTGTTCTCTTGATGTTTCTGTTTCTCAAAACTAATACTGGTCAACAACGCCAATCTTCAAAAATCACAATAACAACAATAGGGTTGTTTAAAGTAATTTATGAAAAACAAAATTCTTCCATAATATAGTTAGTAATTCATCTATATTCAAATTTTCTGTGAAAAGTGAAGATTAGTGAAAAAGCTAGTAACTACTGACTACTGCGAAGTTGGAAAGGAATCATGTGAAATAAATCAATTAGTAACTTCTGTATCTACATGTACACGCACACAGAATAAATATACACAGATGAGCAGTTTTGATTTAAAGATATACTCCGTAAATAGATGGTAGATATATGATGTTCAATAAATTAAAGTTAGGTAGGACACAAATTTCAAAAAGAAACACAATTATATCATAAGGAAAAGTAACAATTGGTATATGGGGTATATATAAAATTGAATAAGCGGCTATGCATAGGGGAGGAGATGGTGCATGTGGAAGAAATATGATATATAAGAAAAGGCGGTCCGCTGATTATTAGGAGCAACGAGAGAAAATGGAGGGTTGCAAATCCCATCATTCAAAAAAACAGTTACAAGCAACCCAGCTTCAGCCGAGCAAAGAATCATATGAACAAAAAGAAGGATGGCTTTAATGAAGGAAAGAGCGAGCAAGTATTCGATGATAATATGCCTTGGAACATAAGGAAATAGCAAAGTGATAGAGGCGTTGAAATCTCAAACCCTGCTTTCCACCAACTCACGCCCACCTCCACACTGGCCGCCACACACCACCAGTGTTATAAGTTTCCAGTCCAACCTCCATGTTATTCCGCCCACACGGTCCACTCGCAGTAGCGCCTCCGAAGCCGCCGCTCATGGTAGATCTGCTATCAATATGGGCCGCATCTGGCACTGTGGTCGACGACACTGCAGAGGGATCAACACGACCACCGCTCTGCAACAGCAAGTTAACGGCAGCAATAACGTCCAGTGACTCGCCCGTGTCTGTGCACTTCAGCGCCCATTTGGCATCCGCTTCACTGAAGCCCAGCTCCTTGACCATCTTGTACATGGCCACGTCAGCAGGGTCGACGATTAGAGGCGTGTGCGCGGCATAGCGGCCGCGGGATATATTCTCCTGAACGGACTCGTAGTTGTTGCAGACTTGCTGCGATTTTGGGGGGTGTTTGGGTTGTTGGTGAGGGTGGACATGCGAAATCGATGACGATGATTGGGGTGGCATGACCTGGTTCTGGTGTGGGAGATTCAAGGGTTAGGCTTGGCCGAGGAGGAGCCGAGGGAGGGACGGGAGGTTGCGATATCCCCTTGATAAGAGGGGAATCAGAAACAATGGGTGTGTTTTGAATACTAGAACAAGCTCCCTGGCGCCGATCTTAATACTGTATCGACTGAAAGAGGGAAGAGTGTTTGAATGATGGGAACTTGGCGAGCGTTTCTTCTATCGGCGGGATCATTACGACCGTCCAGTCTCTCAATAACGGCTGAGAAGTTGGAGATTGGCCTCTCTTCCTTGAAATTTGTCGCTGGAGGTACAACATTTTCACCAATTGACAAATCAGAACTTTGCGATGCGTTGCGCTTCCGGCGCAGCTCAGCAGCGAAGCCAGCTTGTCGTCGACGATTGAGGTTGGTGTGTTGTGATGACATTGAAGATGAGGAAGATGATGAGACATTGCGAGTGTGGCGTCCATGTCTTAACTTGGGGTTAGGGGAATATGGCGCTGGTGAGTTGGATTTGGGCGTTCCAAACGAGATGGGGGTTTGTATGGTTGCTATTCTTGACTCATAAACTTGGGAAATGGCTTCCTTGAAGAACGACCTTGGAGGGCCACCCTGGGTTGTGTCTGGGGCTGTCCATTTTGTCCACCCATTAGATTGTGCTCTTGCAAATAGTGTTTCAATAGGGGCATCTGGGTTGATGCTAGTGAGAGCAAGGATAGCGGAAGGCCCAAGTGTGAGAATATACTGAGTCCAGCTTTCTGTTGTTTTATGTGAGCAAGACTGCAAGACTGCATCAAAAAGCTAACTTCAAAACACATGAAAATTGTCGTTGCTTACCTAGCAGAGACTCCTCTCTATCAACATCACCAGACTCCACATCCAAGCCATCAAAGATTCCAAAATCGCGAGCTTCCTTACATTTACCATGGAACACTTGCAAGAGAACACCAAGACATGTCCAGATCTCCATCATATCGTAGAGCTCTGTTGATGACAATCCTCCATGATTTCCTTTGCTAAAGCCAGGAGGAGCATTGAACAAAACACTGTGTACTCCCAGAGGATATTGGACGACCATAGTGGTGCCGCAGCTTTCCGCAGCAGCTAATGGACCGCCATTGAGCCAGTCAACTTGGGCAACGATATCATCTTCCCTACTCTTTCCACAGCCAAATAGTTTGCAGAACGTCCACACTCTCCAGAACGCTTCATCGATCTCAACGCAACGAACTTCATCTAATCCTGCCAGCGCTCTAGTTGTATCGGGTCGAAGGAAATTCTCGCAGCGGACAAGGACGAGAGATTTCAAAGCGACCATAGTGTATAGATCTCGCGTATAATAATAAATGTACAAGTTGGGTGTGTACTCAGGAACAGGCATGTCCATATCTCCTGTTTCGTCGCCCTCTATCTCCCAGGGAGGGCATATCTCACGCAACTCCCATGCCGCCGGAGACATGCGGAACAAAGTATCTTTGATAAGAGTCAATGAATGTTCTCTGAAGACTCTGTAGAAGGTCTTGTTAATAACCGAAAGGTTGAACAAGTCCTCGAGGTTGTCGATTTTTTGCATGATCTGGTATATTATGGATTTTGCTGCCTCACTGGGAATTTCTTGGCAGAGAATGTCCTTGGACCCCGCATGTTGGCTGGCTCTATATCTGTCGTGCAGGGCGAGAGTAGACGAAGGGTTTATCACTACGTTATCGCCATTACTAGAACATCGATGGCGCGAAGGCTCTGGTTGCGACAGCCGCGGATCAATCCTGTCGAGCGCTGCCATGATTCGTTCCCTTGGACTTTGGTTGTTGGTGTGGTGGTGTTTTTGGTCAGTCGGCGACTCCATCACAATGCTGAGATTCACAGGCCCAGAAATCGGCTTGGCACCCAACTGTGTACGCAGACGGGGTAGACGAAGCCTGAGACTGCGCTCGACACTACCTGTCCGCGCCTTGGGACGACTCATTCTTTCAATGGACTTCGCATCATCTTTGCTGTTGTTGCTGGTATCATCTTCGATATTGCCACTATTGCCATTTGCGATATTCTGTGGGTTCGATGGAGGCGGTTGCGGAGCCCGCAATTGCGACTTATGACTCTTTTCAATCACCGCAGTGCCAAACGGCACCACCTTAATCTTCTCTTTACCTGTCCAACTCTTCTTCGACGACAATGTGAATGAAGCGTGTATCTTCGTGTCCAGCGAAGAGGCATGAGGAGACAAAATGGAATGCGAAGGCGACCTTTTCCAGGACGGGTGCTGTTTCAGTGCTCTTGATGAGCTAGCTATGGGATTCCCAGAAATTGAGGTGCGTTTCCGTCCCAATTTCAACCAGATAGAGCTCTCATATTTAGACCCAGTTAAAACAGAAAGCTGTTCCTCCAAGTCAAGTGTAGCCGTGCGCAGGGATGGGGAACTGGATTTCGTACTGGACTTCGAAGCTCGGCTAGAAATCGATTTTGTGAATACGTTGCGTGGAGTATGTGGCCCATGATGAAGGCCTGAACGGCGGAATGCTTCGTCTAAAATATCGAGATCGGATGGCCGTGGAGCTAAAGGCAGGGACTGCGGTTTGCTAGTCGGTTGGATTAACCGACCAGCGTGAGGAGAGAGCCCCATGGACGCTCGTGAGGTGCGGCGGATCGAAAGTGGCGGGATGTTTATCGTTGGGTCAGGAGGGAGTGGCTTATCTCTCGAATGCCTGTTGCTAAACTTTTTCTTGAACGTTGGATTGCGCTTCAGATTTGGTTCGTCGTCAAACACTCCAGCAGCAACGGGAGATATTAGCGAATAAGCCCTGCTGCCTCTAGAAGCCTCTGATGTGTCTACTGCGTCGGATTTGTGAGGGACATCAATTGAGCATACGCTTGATCTAGAGGAAGACGGACTATTGGGAGGTGAGGCACTTCCATCGAAATCAGAAGAGGTGGATGAATTATCAGTTTTCCGAGTTCGGGCCACGGACAGGGCCGCTTTGTTCTTAAGGATATTTTCAAAGGAGGGAGGCACAAAAAAACGCTGAGGCTGGGGCATGTCTATTGACAAAGTTGAAACAATGGGAAAACCGGCGGCAAAACTCATATCTTCAGAGAAGGCTGGGGTAATCTGCCGCTGAGAGGAGCTGATAATTGGTGATACGGTCCCACTGGTAAATGGTCCATGAAAGCCATGTTGGGTGTCAATATCGGAGACCTTCGAGGCTGACCGATCCCGTCCAGGATGGTTGGGTGGCTGGTTAACAGCAGGGTAGTGGGTTCGACTGGGATCTGAAGTGTGCCTTTGATGTGCCAGTATCGATGACGAATTCTGTGCTTGAGGGATATTTACGGAGTTTGGCCTACCAGACATAGAGTTCAATGGCTTTGTCTTTATGTCAGGGACAGGCATTCGTGTTGATATCTCATCAGGGAGCCATACACACTCCAAAGCATGCGCATCTGGGAATTCAGGAGAATGCTGTTTCTGAGTCCACTCCAACGAGGTATATACAAGCGAATGAGTGGGCTGTTGCAGCCCACCAGCCTCTGGTCTGTTAACCCGTTGAGAATTGACTCGCGTATCCATGACTAACATGTCAATGGACTTGGGTTTCAGAAGGCTGGTTGATTTAGTCTTGCGCTTCGAAATGACGTCTTTCGGTTTCGCCGATGTAGGAAAGCTCTCTATCGAACGAGATGCACGCATGGGCCATCTCATTTGCAGCGTAGGCAATATAGAACGAGATTTCCTTTCCTTGGTCTTTATCTCAGGAAGAGACCCGAAATCACCGGCTGGGCGAAGGTTAAATGACATGGTTATCGTTTAAAAACCGTGCAATTCCACGCTCTGTTCAAATAGAGTTCTCAAGTTTTAACATTTCACTTTACACAAATAAACAAAGCATACTTTGTGACTGTGGAAAAGGCGAAATAGTGGGACCAAAAATTGCAATGAACAAAGAGGTTCAACTGTTTGAGCAAAATAATAACTCATAGTAAGCCATCGCAGGGGATTATGAGCCTTTTGCAAACGTACCTTCTTGATCCAACAAGGCGAGAAAGGGAGTTCGATGCTTCAGGATATCAGGAGAAAGAATTTTGTAATGGCATTCAAAAGATCGCAAATGCCCTTGGTCTGGAATCAATGGATTTATGAGGAAATTCTCCTCCCTTAAACAAAGAATGAATTCCAACCGGGCATGCGTAAACAATGAAATGGGAATATGGGCTAATTTCCTTTATTCCTCCTCTAAATTCCCTTGTCTTCTTTTCCACATTCCAAACTATTACCGTTTGCCTTCGCTCAACCAGATACGAGGTTGGCATGTAGTAAGCAGCTCATGTCCGGCAAATGTAATGCAGAATTACTTCAACGGCTGCAAAAGGAGAATACCCCCATAGGAGGCAAGACTGAGAAGTCAACGAGTGGAAGAGCCAGAGAAGAGTGGTAGGGAGGGGGTTGAACTCTGTGTATATGTATTGTTCAGAGTCTGCTAAGTGGGTTGGGGACGGGAGCAGGCGCAGCACCTACTAAAATACGGGGCCACTCAGACCGGGATAAGCAGCTAACCCGGTAGGTTAACTAAATGATCAAAATAAGAAATAATCCTGCATACATAATTACCACTCACTCTCCCTGGATTTTCGAAAGCGGTTATGGGAAAGCGGGATTTCACCAAATCGTTCCCAGCCCCCCGCCCCAGCTCCCGGATTCCGCCAAAATCAGACCAACGTAAAGCCCAACCAGGAGAGAGAGGGGAACAGAGAGTCATACAGCTGACCCCAGCCTGTTGAAGAGTGCACAAAAGGGCGCCCCGCGCCAAGAGTGCCTGCGCAAGCTCCCACGATTGCTAACCAGGTGCACTCGCACACCATGTCCCTGTTGGCATTCTCGGGTTTGTGGCTTGTTTAAAACCGACCCCAGTGGTGTTAGGGCCTTGGTTTGTTGAAGAGCAAGCCAATATCACCGAGTGTGGCGCTGCCTACCGTTGGTCACACCTAGGAACCGAAAGGACGGCATGAGAGTGTGCCGGAGTCTTGCGGCGCTCGATCACTGGTGAGTTCGAACTAACAAGATACATAATTCGTGGTTGAGGTTGGCTCCAACTCGGTAACTAAAATGGTGTTTTATCCATCCGTAAATTTAGCCGAGTATTCTGACGAACCTGGCGGGGTGTAAATTAGCAGCCGGATGCCCTAGCACTGTCATCAATCACGGGTGCGGTTACGTTCGTGATGCTGAGATTTAACGGGGGTGAGTGTTAGAAATAAGCAACCCAGCAAAGCTAAACATTATGTATGCTGGTGATGAAAATATCAAGTCAGACTATCGTAGATCCCTTCATCAGGCAGACCGTGTTTCCGAGTTGACGACAATAATCTGGTGAAAACATCGTTTAATTCACACTGGTCGCATGTTTAAGGCTGGATTGTGCTTCAGTGACTAATAATCAATGAGGAGATACTCTACTCTTGACTCTCGCAGCCAAACGACCCGCAAACAAAACACGAATATTACCATCAGGTAAGAATTAAGCACCACGATGCTTGTCAATAATAACGGCATAATTCCAATCTATTTTAGAATGGGACCCTGACTTTAGATTTTGTACTTCTTTTTCTGCTAATGCGTGCCTTTTCCCGCATCCAGCAACTTCGAACTTTCAGATCATTCAACGCCTCCTCTCATCCGCGTACAACATCAGGTTTGTCGTGCCACAATTTTGTTTCATGGCCGGTATTTCAATCCACTTTCAAAACGCAGCTTTTGAACAGAGTAGTTGACTACAGAATGCTGGTGTTTGGGCAAACACAACAAGCCGGCTTCTTCAAACAAGAATCCCGGACTCCCCAGAAGTCCCAGTCGAGGCATCATCCACGATCAAACATCCACTGCTTTAAGCATGTTTACCAAAGCGTCCATATTTCTTGCTGGTTTCTCGTTTTGGTCCTTGAAGCATATTGAGAGTGGAGAAGCGCTGCCCCTGCGTTCAGGCTCTGCCCAACGTTGATTCGTGTCCATCATCAAGCAGAGTCAATAACGTATCGGCTGACTCATTATTTTCCCAGGCCAATCCCAACTGTCCATAGTCTTTGATTCCAATGGAATTCTGAGGTTTCCGGAAAGGTAACTTGGAGGATGTTCCTCCCCTTCGTATTGGATCAGCCTGAAAAGTTATTTTGCGTATAGTTATCTATGACCGACCTGTTTCAGTACATGAAATTCCCGCTTCGGTCTCCCTGGCTGCCGGTCGGCCTTTGTGTTCAGTGGTGGTTTGATCATTGCTAATAGGAAATCAGGTATGAGAAATGTGACCGTCAAATGAGGGACCTACCCCTTATCAAGGCCAATAACAAAGGTATTTGCTGTTTACATGTAGTTATTTATCGCCGTTTATCTTGGAATGATCATCTTGCGAAAATGGGAGATAAGGCCCGAACGTGAAACTCTGACAACTTTTATCGGGATATAAAACAACTCCACCCCTCACTACTCCGTATACTATTCCACCTGCCTGGGGGGGGCTTGGATACGATACTGGAAGAGGCGGGATCACAAAACGAAACCACACCTACTTGACGCCCACGTGGGAATTGAGTCAAACGCGCGAAGGGGTGCCTCCACTTTCATTGGAACCAATGGGGACAAAATAGAGCTGCTGTCTTTAGAGGCGAGATAAGTTGGCAGTTAACGTTCGATGGCAGAATGTTAATACCCCCACCTATCTTTTGGGACGCGCAACGCGTTTAGTAAAACACTTGGGATTGGATCAATGATCTAGTTACCGCATCTGGGCTTAAGAAGGGGATAATCCTTGGACTCCAGTGAATCTCTGTGCGAGTTTCTTCATTAAATTAACCCACCTTTTACCCGATATATGCGCAAAAATCTCAACATAATAATTTCTTCTTCGACACATCCCCGTTGAGCCCTATATACACAAATTACCGCAAGAGGAAAGATGGCAAGGGGTGAACATCTAGTTTATTCATCAGTATTCCCTAGGGAAATCCTTAACTTTCTTTGATTTGTCTGGGCAATTTAAAGTAATTGAGCTAAACAAGGATTAGCCAAACCTTAACGTCTTGGAAAAGACTAAATAGATGAGAGTCCCCATCCCCTGGTCATTGATCGGCGGAGCGGTCGTGTTAGCTTGCTTCGGCTTAGTTTCCAGCAGGGCCGAGGATTTATTAATAGGCATCCTTGCAACACAACAAGGCTGAGAACCCGTAACATTAGAGATGGAAAGTTCGCCTTTTATCAAGTCAGAGAGATATCATGGGACGCATATGGGCTGAGCTTGATACATGGTACAGTAGGTACCTGATTGGGGGGGGGGGAGGATACTGTTCGATGCATGCGATGGTATGAATCCATGAATCGCAGGAAAATGAGCAATGTGATGAATGATTGTGTCCTGGATAAATGTGCTTGTGGAACAGAGGCACCCACGTATATTATTCAGCATCTGCAGGTTTGGACCGTGCAAACGCCTTGAAGAGGATATGGCAGATTCTCGTGCCGCATGGAAAGAATAAATGGATAATACCAGCAATTTTTAAATCACTTCAGCCAGTAAGTCCGTGGAGAACAGCGCAAAAGAAGAAAAGACAACAAGAGACAGAATCGAACACACTATCCTCTTATGCTCACCTGGGCAAAAAGTGTAGTAAAAAAGGGTGGCTCATGTGCCATTGGGTAAGGGTCTGATTGAAGAGGGCTTGAATGCAAGGGCAACATACTTGAACATGCATATTCATACCCACGGAAATTTGCATTGTCCCAGGGATACCAGGCATGGTAAGCTGATCTCCCAGATCCCAACTATCCCAGTAGAGCTATAATTAAACATTCAAAAAAAAAAAAAAGAAAAAAAGAAAATATGTGGTACAGAAATACGCCTACATAGGCAGCATTAAGGAGATCAAGATCTAACACAACAATTATCCGTCACCCGGAGATTTCAGCGCAAACCGACAACTGGAAACGGGATGAGCCACACAACTAGTCAGTTCAATGTCTGAAGAACTGATTTTTCAGTCCCGTTCCCCACGGGGTTCCGAATGAAACCATTTTACCTGAAAAGCAACGATAACGGGGTCGAAAGTTAAAAAAAAAAGTGCCACAAATGAACCGAACTGGATACAACATTTCCTGCAGCAAACCACTCATGCTTCATGGGAAATATGTGCAACGGCGGAACAAAAAGGAGCTAATCTCAGGAATTATTTAGTTCCCAAACTAAGATGTATGCACCAGAGCATTCCAAATAAGTTCCCCGCCAGAACTCGCTTCTCTGGTGGAACTACCGTGAAACTTATCACCGAGACCATTGGCCAAAACTTCAGTCCATCCATGATGATGGGGAAGAAATCCTGTTCGTTTAACATTAGCCTTTCCGCTCCTCTATTGAAGCATCCCGAACATTGTCCCATAGTCTGCTGCCTACTGGGCTAGCGTGAGATCCGGACAGGTAAAAAATGTTTCGGGAGACAGTCGTTGATGCGTTATATATTTGTAACAGACTTGTTAAAAAAACAAACCACGGAAGAGCATAACCTACTTTCATTAAGGATTGTTTGATTGCAGTGGTATCTTGTCCATGCAAGACGGAGATGATTACTATAAACGCAGCTGAACTCCATGCCGCCCCAAGTGTCTGGTCTATCAGAATTTTGATAACGGTATTTCGAATATTCAATTTCTGAGTGGATTTTTCTTCTGCGTTACTCCCCGGCTGATAATTTTCGTCCAAGTTGCCTGCCAGGCTTGTAACCCTTTTATCCTTGCCTGCAACTGATTTCAGATTGCTAGGAGAGTTAGAATTGGAACATCCTGGAAACGTAGCTTCGAGCTGATCCTGCCAGAGGACCATGAGGGGGTTTGTGATCATCGTGCACGCCATAAAGCGGATCAACTGAATAGGGTCAATGATGAGCGGAGACTGTTGTTCGATGTGTGCAATTTTACAGAACAATCATTTGGGTTAGCTATCGGGATAGTGCTTTGGGGAGTTTCCATTTTCACACTAGTGAAGAAGTTTAAGAGCATTAAGATTGAAAATAATCACATTAGGAATGTTTTGGGTGGGAAGCACAACTTTGCGGGGCGGGGAGAGGGGGGGGGGGGAAATAAACATGAGAGCTGGACAGGGAAAGCCAAACGGAGATAGGCGACAACACACACAGAGGTATACAACTAAGGTTAAATGACGGTAATTCCGGAACCTTCCAAAGGAAAATCGACAACTGGTTCTAGAGTTAAGAAAACGTACCCCATGTTTGTAGGCCGAGACTACTTGCGCTACCACGTTTGAACTGCCATTCATGAGAACGGGCCCCAGGGTTGACTTCAAGACGGTAGAGATTGAGATTGGAGACATGATGAGGGTTTGACGTTTGAAACGGGCGTGAGAACCGCTGGTGTAACCAGAACCCTTTGTCTCGAGCAACCTAAACTTGTTCAAAAAAACTTCGTTTGACAGATCCCTTGAGAGAGTGGGAGGGATCAGTTTCAATGTTACATAGCGGAACAAAGTTGAGGCCAAAATTCACAGAAGCAAACCCTCACCTTTGCAGCACTGGGGAGATCCTCAAACAACTCACCAACCATGTGTGAGCAAGGGTCAAGGCTGTGTCCGACGCAAATTTGAGTTGGCTAAAGCAGAATTCCCTTCCAGCCACATGTCAGGAATCAGAAAATATCGGATTTAAGAGTCGCCAGGCAGGGGATCTGGTCTGCGACAATTTTGCGGCATTTAAGGGTTCATGTTGAAGAATTTAATTCCTGTGCATGGGCAGCGCATTAACTATGGGTTTAATATATACCCGTTTGTCTCTTGAGGCTCTCTCTCTCCAATTCTCCACAGTTGCATACAACATGCCCAGACCAGCGAGAGTAGCCAGCTGAGAACAATATAAGTTTAATATTGAGGGGAGAGTGGGGTGGTGGGAAGGGGGGTAAGAAGCTCTCCGCGTTGGCGAATTGAAGATTCCGGACATGGCTGACCAGGAAATGTAGTTATGACCTTTGTCTCAGCTTGCCAGTGAAATACATAATGAATACTTCGTAACTCCACAGTGACCAACTATACGGCATAATTGCGATGAGAGATCTCCTAAGCCACGGTATAGGACTGCTGTCGAACCGCACACAGAAAGATCAGAAAATAAAAAAAAAAAAATGTTTTACAATGTCCCTATTTTTTCGTCTACAATTGCCCCATTCTAAATGGACGAAGATTTCAGCCGGGCGCTGCAATTGGCCAACAGGTTAAACACAGCGTCCAGCTAGGCCAAGAGTGGGTGAGATTTGTCTCAATCAACCTCAGGACAAAGCAAAAGCTATTACCCAAGGTCCTTTGTGCCATTTATTTAGATGCCCTGGCTAATACCTCTTTCATTAGCAAGAGACAGGAAGATATATATGTCTGGACCACTGCGGGACCGGGAAAAACAAGATTATGAAGAACAAACCTCCAAGATATATAAGATTAGAATAAATTATGGATATACGGAGTACCAGGCACTCAGAAAAGTGTCCAATGTTCTAGAGTGGCATGGTTGGAGCCAGCATAGTCCAAATGTAACTCGCGAAAGCCATTCATATTGCTTCCCCAAACATTGTTTTCCGGTTGGCATGATCTCGGGGTACTTCAAGTATGTGGGCGGCCCACCTTGGGAATAACAATTGTGACCTAAAATATGTACTTTAAGAACGGGGTTGTCCAGTAGATCGATCGTAGGGACATTCACATGGTCTGCTTCCTGTCGGGACGACTTCTAGCTCCACATTTCTACGTTTCAGGCGTTGATTTGGTTCTCCGGAGCCCAAATTTCCATCGACGGATCCAAAAACATTAATATAGAAACGAGTGTTTGGTTACTCCGTTTCATCCGCAGTGTGCCTAGCGACGTGCCATTATCTCCTCAGAGAACCTTTTTTAACTTAGAATTTCTTGTCAATTAATAACGTTCACGTTACCCGACCATCCCCAACCCGACGATGCGATAAAAGATAAACAATGTATGCTCGCTCTTGGGTCTCGCGTCGTCTGAAACCTCTCTCCCCAGAGGAATAACGAACAAGAAAATGAAGGTGAAACGAAAAGGTGAAAACGTAGTTAATCTGGAAGTTGGACGCCTATCGACAAATCTCCATTTGGCCATTCTCCTGGAGAGGTTTCCCGCATTGGCTTGTGCGATGTCGTTGGACGACGTCCAAAGGTAAACACACGTCCCGTCCCCATCGAGCTTATTTTATCAAGTGTTTACTGTCTACCGTTTCTTAGGGGTCGAACGATTTATAAAGCTACCAAACGGAGTACGAAGTATGATATCCTGTCAACGAAATGCCTTTGTCCCATTTATTAGCTTATTTTGTCTTCGAAAATCAAACTCTCCCATTTCAGATAAATCGAATTTGAAGATTTCTGTTCTATATTTTATTTGTCTCCGGATCTTATCAAGCTTCGTCAAATCCGGGAGTGCCGAGTAACGGCCTGAAAATCACCCAAAGACCCTCTCACCAATCAAGGGGGTCCTTGACCCTTGTTTTACTGAGACCCTTTGAACAACCGGCATCTTCAACAAAGGCTTCGAGCTCTTTGCATACTAGACAGAAGGTGAAACAATAAGCATTTACTATTTCAAATGCCACAGCCGGAGAAGTATATCATGGCCTTCATGTTGAGGACCGAGGCAGGCATATGAAACAAACCTACATTCATTTGCTCGCTTGTATTTGTCGCTGGTGCTTGACAGTTGGACAGTTGGCCAGATTTCTTCCCCCTGAACCCGCTCGAGTGTAAGATGAGATTTTAAATTTGAGAGGATGAGCTCTTGCAATGCGTTGTCATGCAAACGGGCTTCTGGGTAGAAGCCAGTCAGTATTCTATCCTGATGTGCTAGAATTCATGGGATACATACCAACCATCCCATCTCTGAGGCTGAGTTGATTGTCACAATCGGTTTTGCAGCTTCGATAAAGCACTGTCAGCTCTAAAGCAGTGCTATATGACTCCTACCAGCTCTCCTGGGTGCCATACCTTCCAGGGGCATTCAATGTCTTGTAAGCAGTTTCCAGTTTTGCTATTTTCGATGCAAACCAAGGTTTTATATCCGCTACCACCGCATGCTTTCTGTCTGCGTTCCGTACTGCAAAGTGTTCGTATATATCACAGCGGACGGATGAGCGGCCTACGTTCATCGGCACTATTGAAACAGAAAACCAGATGCCCCCTTTCCCGGTAACATGGATTGAAGAGGCAGGGAATACACCCAGGTTGGTATATCGGTATCTGTTTTGATCCCTGCTGCTGACACTAAACATCGATTGGAGAACTGAACGTAAATTTCTCGATTCTTGGTTCGTTCTCGCTGAAGAGTGATTATTATCATGCATGTCCAGGACTGAACCATGATCAGCTCTCTTCTTGGATTTTTCAATGCCTTCCTAGTTCCAGAAGGTTCCTATACTGCAAGGACCTTGATAGCTCCAGACTCACCAGCCAATTTCCAATTAAATCTCCCTTCAACCTCCCACCCATCGATCCGTGAAGACCTCCTCGATATTCGATTCGCATTTGCAAATCTGTCGATGGCATGAACCTCAAGTTCAGGCTCGGCCACGTCATTACGAGCATCCAAATTCACAAATATAAAACCATGTTTCGTTATCCTCGTGTGGATCTCAAACAGACTGTTCTGAGACTTGTCAAAACCTTCCAGGCATTCGAACTGTGGCGCTTTGATCAAGTAACCTTGAGTATCATAACTCCAGCCATGATATCTGCACCCTATCACAGTCGTCGATCCCGATTTCTTCCTTGAGATGACCGGATACGCTCTGTGTCGGCAGACATTGTGAAAAGAACGGATGATGCCATCTTTCCCTTGAATGAGGAAAAGGGGGAAACCGCATATTTCGAAAGCGTGATAGTCTCCCGGTTTGACGAAGAGGCTAGTGTGGGCGATGAACAGCCATGCCTGTTTTTAGTCTGGTTACTTTATCAGTTTTCCTTTGGCTGAGTGGGACAAGACTTCAGCTAGAGATTCATCCCCAATATTCCAGCTGTCGTCACGTTCAACATCGTTGGGATATATGTGTTTGGGACGGGCTTCTTTGGGTTTTGATAAACCGAACACATCCAGGCAAACTCGTGGAAGTATACATTCCCTTACCTTACTAAAGATCGCCCGTCTTTCCAACAGAAACACCTCATCCCCCGTCCACCAGCCCTCGGGAAAATCAGATTCTTTGGAAACGTTTATTGAAGATGATTCCCTAATTTCCGTCGCATCCCAATCACTGATGGTGGTAACAGTTGCCGGCTGAGCAACCTCTATCAAGAACGAGTAGAGAGAGGCAAGTGGACGAGCCACTGGCCATGACAATAAGGATTTCCTTGATAAATTGCCATCTACCGGCGTCACTGCGAGTATGACAAGGAGAATAATCGGGATTGAGCCGAGGACGTATGTTGTTGATAGTAATGAGGTGAAACATTCCATCATATTAATTCGATAATACCACTCGCGCAGGGTGTTAATACGTAGAGTATGTTACTGGGACGAGGGAATCTTAATATATGGGGTTCATTGCGAGAACCCCTTCCTGATATTTGTGCTTAAGAATTCCAGCAAGCATGCGACTTGTCATCTAACTAAATAGCGGAAACCAGCTGCATTCCCATCCCACTGCAGATCGTCTTTCACCGTCCTCCTATCCGTGTTTTCCTTCCGCATGCCTGGTTTTACTTAGCTATCCCTTTTTTTATTCCATCAAAAGCATCCTTACGGAGGCGATAAGAGTAGATTCCTCCGCCACCCTGCATTTTAAAACCCTTATTATCAATCACTGAGCAAACAAAGTAATGGATGTACTCTGGATACCAATCCAAATAGTTCTTTACTTTTATTATTATTATTATTATTATTATTATTTGGACCCGATTCTGATTGGATGCCCAAAATATTTCCCAATCAGGCGAGAATTCCCATTGACCAGATCACTGGCTGGAGCTAGGTTTATGAGCTTCGGCAAACAGCCCCGCATGACCAATTAGTTAGTTAGTTACTTAGTTGGCGAGATGATTTTAACTCGGGCCAGCCGGCCGCAACGACTCTCAAGCTGGAACGACAGCTCCATTGCATATCGTCATTTTGTGTGGCGGGGAGGAAGAGTGCTAGAGAGGGACAGATCACAGCGAATGCGGAGGGTCTAGACTGTCTGGGATAGCTATGGATACGTGGGACCTGTCAAGTACCTTGCTTGATACCGGCGGGCTACGTACGTGGGTTTAAAATAGTGTAACATCTTCCCCTCCGGCTACTTCTCTAGAGTCACTGTTTAAATCCATATGTGTCTTTAGAGGTAGGGTTCCAGATAAGGAAAATATAATTGTATGTAAGTTAACAGCTCTTGTTGAAAGATTTTTATAGCGTACGTAAATATTTCACCGAGTACCAACATAGAGAAATAGGCGAGAATGTCTGTCTGCTGACTGGTGGCTAGCTATAGAGTGCTTTGGCACGATTGGGCCAGGTCTCCGGGTCCATCTTCCACCGCCTCTTCCGAAGCCATCTTATGTTTCTCAAGCTTGTACTGCTCAGTAACCAGGCCGAAAACGCGGTTTTGATAGTCTGCAAATGCGACATCAGCCTCGTATAGACCTTGTTGATTTATGAGCCTGAAAATTGACTCACATATGACTCCGGTTTCTTTAACCGGATTTAGGATTCCCTCATTATATACACCGTTTTGCAAGTTCTCCTGCGCTCTTTCACAAAGCTCATAGTCTTCCATGGCCACTTGACGAACAAATTTGAAATAATCTTCAAATTTGTGGCCTGATTCGAGGTGGTAGTAATCGAATTCCATCCTAGTAACTTTTGGATCCTCGGTTGGGCAAACGCGGAACGAAGACATTCCCCCACCGTACACGTTCAACGTGCAATTGGGAAAGAAATAGAGGAAAAGTCCATCATCCGGCTTCTTCGGGTCGGCGATGTGTTGAGAAAAGTTCAAGTGATTATGCACCGAATAGAATGTGGGAGGGTAATACACGGAAAACGAAGGGTGAGTATACTGGCAATGCAAACATTCTTGATACCCGTCCACCCTGTGAATCATATGTTAAAACGGGCGCCAGTGGAGCGTGGGGGTGGCAAGACATGCATTGTTTTCCAATTGAAATTCCCTTCATACTTGATGCTTCGACGGTAAGGGAGCCGGGTGAAGTCTACTCTTGCTATAAGAGGCTCTAGGTCGGGGTAAAACTCATAAAAATCTGGCGCCTCCTGTGATATCCCGGCGAACAGTAGTCCCGTCGGTGTAAGATGGCTGGGTAATTTCAACCCCTTGACAAATTAAGAAACAAAGATCAACACCTGGATGGAAACAGAGCGACACTTGTAATGATCCTCACCGTGCCCTCATGAATCACTTCCAACTCTTCGGGTGTAGGGAGAGCTGAAATACCATATTTTCTTCGAACAAAAAGACGTTCCTGAGCAATTTCATAGCGAATCTTGGGGTCAACTCCGTTGAAGCGTGTTACCGGACCAAGGAGATACCATGACTATTAGGTTAAATATATAATTTCAGCTAATGTCAGTTTTACAGGTGCAAAATGTCAAAAGCTGTCAAAAGCTGCGCACCTTCAGAAACACAGCACGGCGCTCAAGATTGTAGAGGGGAAGACTCCTATACCACGAGGCAGGAAGAGTTCTTTGGAATTCCGCCATTTGAACCTATTGTTTAAATATCAGAGAAAATGGATGAAATCCACGCATTTAAATAACACGTCGGAAAGGGGCTTATTACTTGTGTCAAAACTCCAGTTAGGCCCACGTCCATCGACTCATGCGGATGTCAGGGTGAGTTCCTTAAAAGGGTTGTCAAATCCGGTGTAGGTAGACTCATTTCCACGAGTTAAACATCACTGAACCAGCGATATATAAAGGAAAATATGCGCTAATGGAAACGTTTCTACTCGATGGTTGAAATGTGTGACCAGAGATCTCTGCTTGGTATAGAAGCTCAGTCGTGGGACAAAATTAAAGGTCATATCAGCTGTTCATTACCAGCTTTAGGTCGAATGTGGCAATATGCTGCGTTATTCATTTCTCCAGAACGGGCTATATTTGAAGTTATATCAGGCCGTATGGTTTGTTGGCAAGTTTCCTTCACTTCCACCATTCAGGATATTTTTAGCCCCAATCAAGCCGAATTTTAACATCTCAGGTTTGCTCGTCAGGCAGTGTGATTGGGAGGATAGGAACCGCAGAGGAAAGCGAAACAAAAAGCGCTAGTAACTGCTGGATGGAAAAATGAAGTATCGAGACGACGAATATCACCTCAAATGGGGGGCCCGTAGCAATCGGTAACCCCAGAAACGTCGAAACAACCCAGGTTCAAATCGCAAATTTCATCCGCTATGTTGGTCATTTAGGTAGAACAAAATGATTCCATGTCTCCATCTACTTGACTTGCTAACTCCCGTAAGGCTACATGCGCGGCAGAAGGTGTGTACAGAAGCCAATTGGTAAGTCCCAGGGAGAATTCCAGATGCCGAATTCGGTTGAAAAGGTTTTGGCATTCACAAGGGTAGAGAAACGTCTTCGAGAAGTCATCTATCATCTTCGAATTGGGGGTATCGCGGTTATATCTTTCGCATCATGACTCACAGGAGAGAGATTACTCTGCCTCAACTGTAGCACTCCGAGGTTGTGCTCAGCGCTGACTAGAAGTGTTGCCAGCCTTCTCCTGTGGAGCCTGTCTGCTTCATGGGGGGCAACCTGACTGCAATATAAAGCAGGCCATCCATCATGATAAGCATTCTCAATCCTCAGTGATCAAACTCCGTGATCTCCTCGAGATGCCTCCTACAACTGTTGTACAAGAGAGTATATCTTCCTTCCACAGAAGCCAGCGCTCTCTTTTGCAGGTTGCTACGTCTTATATATGGCAAGGGGCAATGAAACGTCCGTAACAGGATTTGCAAAATGTCCTCCTATCACATTTCATGCCCCCTTTGGAATCTTTCAGTACTATCCACGGGGTTGATCTGTGGATGAACTTCCTCAGGAAGACCGATACCCCCTGGTAGATAGATATATTCATATTGATATCACGTGAGACTTCATCGTTGCGTGCCAAATCCCAATATGGACTAGCCCAGCCCTAATACTTACGTCAGTGCCAGATATCATTAACTAACTATTAAACTGGTTTAACTGGTTTATCCCGTCCAGGCATCTGCATTATCCGGTCGGCTGTTCTAACCGTTTGAATAAACCATCGTCAACATTCCGATATGCTCATGTTCTAATGGCATATCACCACTGAGTTCGAATACCTAGCCTATTCGGTTGAACTCAACAGTTCACCATTTCCCATCCTGTCTATTTCTAGGGTGTATCCAACTTTTCAGTATGGCGGGGTCATCCGCCCGCCTGACGCCCCCAGCATCCCCTACAGCTTCCTTCTACGATGTGAGCGACGACGAGGAGGGCGAATATAACACAATTACCCACACCAGTACGGGTAAAGGAGTAAAGCTGCTATTCTCCAAAAGCAAGGTATGAATACCTAACCCGTTTGTGTGATGAAATCCAATTGGCCCTGTGCAAAGTTGGGGGGCTAAGCTCAGATATGGGAGAAAAGTCGATCTAACATGGGCTTTGAATTTAGGTCTATGTGCACCCTACACCTTCATCGAAAGATAATCTACCTGGTTTTATCGCTCTCATACAACAAAAGCCCGTTTCTCGTAATGAACGCGATCATTCTGATTCTTCCTCTCATAGGCCCAGGGCCGACGCATCTTCATACCTGCTTGCTTGGGTTCCAGAGTCTTCTCTGGGAGATGCATATAGCACCTACGTAAAGGTTGATTTGTCCAATAGTAGCTCTCCTCCTCTCCAGTCGTATCTGGTACCACCGCTTCCCACTACGACTTCTGCTCCTGGTTCCATCGGCCTATATGCGTTTGCAGTTCCTCTAAACCAAATATACTCGATAATAGTTCGCCCGCCAAGTTTGGGTTGGTGGTTTGGTAGCTTGGTTATAAATACACGAGCCGGTGACAGTTTTCCAGCTCTGTTCTTCCATGACACGGAATGCGAATCTACCATTTTGCAGAAGAAGAAAAGGACAAGGGAGAGTTTCGATCCTTTTGGTGAAGATGGAAATATGTTTTGGGGTGGCGATGAGGTTCTAAGATGGCTAAAAAGATACGTAACAGTGGAGAGATCTGGTGCAGATCCCAGTGCGTTTCTTATCAATCCGTCGGAGGAAGATAAGTTGTCCTTCGGCCATCCCTTGACTGTCCATAAATCACAACCTTCGCAGAACGGACAAGGCGGAAACCAGAGAGATGGCGGCATGGATCCTTTCACTCGAGTGCTGAAAGAAACACGGTGGAAGGTCCTAGAGCAGCTCAGCAAGATCACCACCTTTACCAGAAGGACTGCACAAGATATTGCAGATAATCCAAAAGTTCCACCTCAGGTTAGACGCCTCATGAGAAACCCCGAGATCATGACTTTACAAGAAGAGTTTGATAGTGCTAGGCTGTATCTGGCACGGTGGGCAATGGGGATCTCTGAGCAGAGCGAGCGTGAGCGAAATCAGCGAATTTGGACAGCAAGAGACATGATGGAAATGGAAGAGAGCTCAGTCGGTGAATTCGAAATCTTAAATATGGAAGCAGCAAACCTCTCTCTTGCAGACAAACGAAAACCAGTAACCATGGAAGAATGGAATGGTTGGTTTGATCCTACGACTGGACATTTACAGATTACGCCAGACGAGGCTAAGGAGAGGATTTTCCATGGCGGCCTTAATCCAAACGATGGCGTTCGGAAAGAAGCTTGGGCTGTTCCTCCTGGGAGTGTACTCCTGGGAGAGTAATGCTGATGAGCGCAATGCCATAATTAATTCAAAACGGGATGAATATGTACGCCTCAAAGGAGCGTGGTGGGAGAGATTGATAGAAGGAGTCTCTTCCGCGGAGGAACTTGAATGGTGGAAGGAGCAGAAAGCTCGAATAGGTTTGTTATAT